>NW_026516831.1:0-81457 GCF_025766255.1 Zychaea mexicana | reverse complement strand
GAGTTTTGCTGCTTTTCATCTAATTGATGCTTTCAATCCAGTTTTCGAATTGAGCAAGGTCTGCACATTCTTCATCTTCAGCTTCTTCCTCAACTTCCTCGCCATCTTCACCTCTGACATTACCACTGCTTGCTACAGAATGGAGACCTGCAGCAATGCGAGTAAGCCGGCGTTTTTGATCCACGTTCCAACGCTCAGCCTCTACTAGCTTCTGCTTGCAGATGACAGCCATTCCAAGAACCTCGTCCGACAGATTATCAAACAGTTCTGGACCTTTGGTGGCCTCGGTGAGCTTATGAACGAGCTCTTTTCCGTATTTCAGAACCGACATGGCTTCCTCCTATAACATAGCATTTGCATTAGTACCTAGGAGCCCCCTCCCCCGAAAACCATTTCATGCTTTACATACCCTCAACATTTTTAACTCTTCTTGGGCTCTGAGGTAACCATGAAGAGCATCGTAGGGTAGGTCATCGCCCATCGTTGATAACAAATTGGCGTGCTTTCTAAATTTGCTGTTTTTTGCCAGTAAGCTGGAAACGCTGTTATCAAACGGGCTTAAACCTGTAAAACGAAATTTTTAGTTTGTGATGTGTACGCATTGCACATAGCAACCTATACTGTTTTAACTTTACCTATAACTGAATGGTTTCTAGCCACAATGTTATAGGCATCCAAGCATTTTTGAACCTTTGCCAAGGCAGACTTCTTTTGGTCGGAAAGGTTTTGCGTGCGATTATGGCCTTGAATATATATACATATATATCGTTTGTCGGGTAAGTAGTTTATGCTTATAGTTTGAACGAATGAGATGTATAACATTACCATTTCCTTGTATCTTAAATGCTTGGTCTATAATGTCATAGATAGAAACAGCTGTACGAAGTATTTCGTACGCGTTGTCGACCTTTTTTTTGATGCGCCCTGTTTCGGTCGTAGGTTCCTGAGTTGCAAGTGCTATATGCTCTTCCCATTTAGCTAGCAAGATCTCTAGTTTATCAAGATACCCTGCTTCTTGGAGGGCCTTTCTAGCATCGTCCAGCAATTGTTTGGCACGCTGCTCTTTACGCTGAATTGTGATACCTAAAATACTAATGTTAGTTGGGGCCTATACTAAGTCTTTAGGCATTATATAAAGTTCGTGTACCAATGTTGTCAATTTTTTCTTTTGCGAAAAAGTCGAGCGCAATAGTAAGGGTGAGTCGCCTGTTGAGAGACGACATAGTACGTGTGATGGATACAAAACCGTTGAGGTATGACCACATTCGCTCGAGCCACTCGCCATCGATCATGCCAAAGCCTTTTACCAAACGAGGATGGAATTGAATTTGGCAAGCAGCATTGTGTCCGGTAATATGGAAGATACCGACTGCAATGGGAACATCTTCGATGTCCTTCAACTCTGGTGTTTTCTAGAAGCTTATGTTAGGATGTGGACATCGTGCACATGAGGTAAGTTATAAGTAGTACCTTTAAAGCAGTTCGTAGCTTACAACCAACATCGTACATAATACGAATGTTGTTTCCGTACAGTTCGTTGTATGTCACTTTTTTCAAGACACTAAGAACATAGGTATAACTAAACGTACATAGAGTGAGTACTTTATACATGATGACAAAAATGAAGAACAGCAAGCTAAATACCGTTCGCCTTTGCTACGCATATCGACTATAGCAAGTGGAAAGCCGTGGCGACCACAGGTACACGCAAAAGCACCGGTTTGATCAAGACCCTTGGTCGATCCGCCTTGCTTTTCAAGCGCGCCAAAAGAGGCACAGCCATCTCTGGCCTTATACATGTAATCAATATAACTGTATTAGATACTGTTACATGACTCTCAGAATATTATCTTACCGATTCATTATAAGGAATGAGCTTTTCATCGTCAACCCAGAGCATGTTCACTTCTTCTTCATCTTTAAAGTTTATACCCTGGACATCCTTTACATGGCGAAAGCGCCGTAGCTGGAAGTTTCCGTCTAGTGCTACAGTCTTTTCGTGCTCCTACCATATATTAACCATGACAACCATTAAAATATGTATGCATACTTTTGTATATCTTCAAATCAAAAAATTAAATCACTACAGTACCACGTATCTGCAACCTGGGCAGACATCGTTCTCTACGCCAAACTCTTCCCTCAACTGCTTTTTCAAGCTTAGAAGTATTCTGCCAAATATAGGCAGCACATCGTTCAAGCGAGACTTGAGAGAGGCAGGAACCTAAAAAACAAAAGTATATTTAAAAGCTTGCTAGATGAAAGATTGCCCTAGAAAAAGTAATACCTCTTGCTCAAAATCTGCTTGTAGCCATTTTGCAATATTGTGCACGGAGACGCGGCAAATGTAATGCAAATTGTGGATTGTCTGCATCAACTTGATATGCACTGCATGGCCGGGTGCCTTTGGCGTCAGAGGAATCATATGACTGCGCATTAGCACCAAAGGCAAAGCATAGTCAGGGCACGACTTGCAGTATTCGATGTCAAACTGTCGAATACCTAGATAAGACAAGGGTGTTAAATTTTGCGAAAATATCCCAAAAACAATACTTACCGCACTTAAAGATACAGGTGACAGCCTTGTGTGCTTTTTTATCAGCAGCGCAACCACACATCTTATGGGTGGCAGGCTCGAGTGCCTCTGCGACCGGTGCTTGCTTATACCCTTCTCTATAGGCTTTGAGCAACGCAGGAAAAAGGCTAGACCAGCGTACTGCACGCTTAACAGCTGCAGTCTGACGTCTTGGCTGATCGTCAACTTCGTCCGCCTCATCATCAGTTGACCATCCGTCAGATGGAGAAGAATTGGCTGGCAGTGATGATGCTCGAATTTCGAATGGCGTGGTTATATCACTTGCAGTCGACTTATTGACCGTGCTTGTCAATCTGATAAGCTTCTTTCCTTTATCCGAGAATCGATAGGCTTTTGTTGTTTGTTTACGCTTTTGACGTATATTGAAAGACATGCTTATTTGCGCTGATAATAGGAAATGGGAACGAAGGGTTAGGCTTTTTCAGGCACACTCAGCCACTTTCTCCATGAGCGGAAAGTCATTAGCCGTACAGGCATAATTTGCGGCGCGGATTTGCGGTTTGCGGCCGTATCAAAAACACTGGGCGCCGCAAATTTTGGTTCAGTATTCTTTTCATTGCGGAACCATTGTTCCTAGGACAGCACTAATCGCTTGATATACATTAAATTTCATGGGACGCGTGATGGTGTTTCCCAATTTAGCGAAGAGAGCTTATATATGAAAACTTTGCTATATTAGATAAGACAGGAGTACTAAATAAGTGCAAGTATTTACGTGTTCTGTGCAACTCGTATCAATCAATATGATAGCCTGTTTTCAAAAGACAAACTCTTACAAATACAGATCAATTGTAGGATCAGCCAAAATTAGAGAGATTTTCGGTTTTCATGTTGTACTTCTAATCAAAACAAGAATATTTTATGTTAAATTGTAAAAGTAAAAGTACAAAAGGTCAAAGGGAGGGAAAAATATAACTAATCCTTGCGGATACCCTGCAAGGCATTCAACAAGGAATGATCAGCATCGTCCTACAGGGAATGTATGACAAAGAAACGATTGAGTAAATGATGTACCAGAGCGTATTGCAATACAATAACATAGAGGTGACATATATACGTACCATTTCCAAAGACCAAAGCATCACACCACCTAAGCCGTTTGCTTTGGCGTACTTAACTTTCTCGCGCAGCGAGTGGGGGTCATCAAAGGACAAAACTTCAGTGCCCTTGTAGGCATAAGGAGTCATGCTGGCAGAATCCCACGAGGTCTTCCAGCCGGAGGAGTTGGTAGGAATACCCTCTTCTTCAATCGAGCGCCACTGGTACATGCCAGAGTAAGTCGAGACGGCACCAGGGCATGGGTCAGCGCTCTTTTCATCATATTCGTCGCCCTGGATCTGATCGCCGTCGAGAGCAACATACATACCAGACTGGGCAGTGACGGCGCTGGCAACCTTACCGACGCGGCCATAGAAAGGAACACCCAAGTAGAGTTGTTCAGCAGGAATACCAGCTTCAGTCCATGCCTTGACGGCAGAGTCAACGCTGACAGAATCAATGCCATCCGATTGGCCGTCATAGTGCAACGGGGCGTTGGGACCTGCGTCCTCATTCCAGTTGCCGTTGATGTCATACCCCTGCAGATGAATTAAAGGTTATTAAAAGGAGGTCATTATGACAGAAAACAACAAGCCCTGCTTACCATAATGTAGAAGGCATCCATGGCTTCCTTCCATGCGGAATCCAGAGAAGTCGATGGTGTTTGGTTCTCGTCGTTGAAAGGAGTGGTGCTTACAGCAGCATTGATCTCGGTACCTTCGGGCAAAGTCTCGCGTAGTAATTGAACAAACTTCAAGTAGTTGGCGGTGTCTTGTGGATCGCTAAAAATGTCAGAAGGTTACGTATACGAGTTAGTACGAGTACACACTCAATTTACACAGGGCTTAGTTACTCACTTTTCATTGCATGCAACACCATTGGCGCTGTTAGGATACTCTAATTATCAGAATATGGTTACGTTAATATAAAATTAGAACAGGCTGATGTAAAAGCTTTGGGAAAACTTACCCCAGTCAAGGTTGATAGCATTCAAGTCGTATTCGTCAACAGCATCAGCGATGTTCTGAGCAAACGTGGTGCGGGAGGACTCGGAAGCGACAAGAGAGCTAAAGTAAAGCGAGCCGGTCCAGCTGTTGTGTGCAAAAAAATTGGACATTGGTTAGTATATTATCTACCAAAGTAAAGCTTCATAATAAGGCTACTACGGAAATAATGTATATATATAAATATATTCACCCGCCAATGCTCAAGCTGATTGACTTGTCATTGTCGTGAGCTTCTTCGGAGACTATTACGTGTGAAAAGAATCACATAAATATTAACAATGAACGTGCACATTTTAGACACAAAGAGAGTATGCTTGCTGATGCTACTTACTAGACTTGAGTTGATCGGCATTGAATTGACCGAGGCTACCGCTCTGGTCAGGAACAGCAAACGAGTAGATGACTTGGTCAAGCTTGTCCCAGGCAATTTGATCGGGAAGAGCCTGTAGAACACACGGATGTTGGTTAATATAACCGTGATCGCATCATTTACGACGCGTATCTTCTCTGAACTTACCCAGTCCGCAATGTAAGCGATCAAACGGTTATCAGACGAAGAGGAAGAGGAAGAAGAGGAAGCAGCAGCAGTAGTAGTGGTAGTGGGTTCGGCAGCAGCAGCGGGAGTGGTGGTTTCAACGGCGGCTGGCGTCGTTGTGGTATCATGATGGTGGCCATGTTGGTGGTGGTCCTTGCAACCAGCGACCGAAGCAATGAAAAGGAAAAGGACAGTCTGTACCAGCAGCAACAAACGATTGGAATGGGTCTTCATGATGAAACAAGAAGAAGAAGAGGAAGATGGGAGAAAGAAACGGTCGTGAGGATTGGGACGGTGCTACTGTCAACACGGCCGTTCTTTTATACTGATTGTGCCCATTTTGGGTTAATTTACGTTTTTTGATTTTTTAATGAAATTACAAAAAAGTGAAGTGACCCAACCCCCCTAGCCTCCGCGCGTCAATTAGATTTCTGTAATCTAATCGTATCACCATGTCTATTACTCCGCTCTCCTTTTGAATGGCACACGACGATGATCCTTTGCCGCATTCTTCTTGCGCCTCTTTGCGAGGATCTTGTCCATGTTCTTCTCTCCTAATTGCTGATATTTGTCCATAAGCTCCAGTTTGCGTTGTTCAGCTAAAAAGAAGAAAAATGACAGAAAGAATAAAGTCAGCTTTCAGTTTTCTTTAGGCTCTTAAAAGAACAGCCGTAATGTTACTCACATCGTTTCAAGAAGTAAGGCTTCTTGCCCTGTTTCACAAGCTCGGCTTCGGCCTTCTTGCGCTCGCGCAATAACTGCTGTTTTCGCTTAGTCTGTTTTTCTGTTGCCTCACGGGAAACCTTAATAAAACAGCTAGATGTTAGACATAAGAGAGAGAGAGAGAGAAGAGCATGATTCACACAAAAGCAACCACGCGGACGGCTCGTATCCAATTTACCATTTTCAGTAGTAGTGATTCCATATTAGCGCGTGTCTCCTGATTCTTTTCCTTCTTGATACTCGTACGAAGCATCTCTTGCTCGGATTTCTTGTAGTCGTTCAAGAACGAGTATGATTTTTCAAACAGATCTTGATTCAGCTGGCCAGACAGCTTGTCAAATCTCGGATCGCGTGTTTTCTAATAGCGTCATATAAATTAGCTCACGATGGCACAATTTATCCGATAGCATCAGAGAACACGGGCGAAACAAATAAAATAAAGATTATGAGATGAAATATAAAGAGTATATATACACACTTACTGATCCAGAAGCCGGTACCACATCGCGAAAACGACCGACAGCTTTTTTTGACGATACCTCCATTGGGCTAATTGGTTTTTAGCGAATTCCTGTCGATCTTCCCAATAACTCTTTGCCCAAATTTCTTTGCTTTCTTTTTTTTTCTTACCTGTTATTGCTTTCACGTTTCATATCTCTCTTCGTACGTCGTATCCGGTCTTTGCCCAATTTGCTTACAGCACCTTTGACGTCACGCATGATCTGCTCTCGGGATATCTTACGGGTACTCGATTGTGTGTCCTCTCCTTCCATTTTGCTTTTCACATCGGCGAGTCGTTCAAACGAAACATGGGCCAGACCTGCATATAATGCAATATACAACCAATAAATTAACCGAGAAAAGTGGGAAGTATCTGCCCATCACATACTTCGTTTTAATTTTTCTAGCTTTGCTTTCTGTGGTTGGTTGTCTTCAGAATCGTCTTGTGAATCGTCTTCCTGAGAATCTCCTTCCTCGTCGTCGTCGTCGTCGTCCTGACTGTATTCCTACGAGCGATCACAATGGTTACATTATTGTATTGACTTTAATCTAAACGAGGAGCGGTTTCTGGTCGAATTATTTACCTCATACTGCTCTTTGTCATTTTCGCTATACTCCATTTCTTCCTCATCCTCAAATTGATCGCTGTATTCGTCCTCTGGATCTGTCTTTGATATCCTCATTGTGTCTTTTATGCAGTTAAAGAAAAAAAAACTTTTTGCAGGTGAGCCAGCTCACGGGAACCCAAATAAATTATCGGGCCGAAACCGCTTTTTTCGAAAAAGGAAGCTCTTCTTTTTCATTATTGTTTGTTTGTTCCTGAATGTTTAAACGGCTTATACAGCCTCATGCTCTTTTATATCAACAATTACGGCCCCGTGCGAATCGGGCCCTACACTGTAATGGCATTCACACACAATCTGGAAAATGGCAATCCAAGCGAAATGGAGTTACTGTGGCAACCACTTTTACCGGGATCGGTTTGCTAGGCACCGGAATGTTACTTTACCTTGACAACGATCAACTTTATTACTATGCCCAGACCTTTCGACGGTCCGGTACAGCCGTCGTAACCGGTGCCAAGATAGCACTTGACTACCAGTGGACCTTACTGCGTGCTTCGGACGTAGACAAAGAAAGCGCCAAATCTGCTTGCCACAAACGTAGCGCTGAACGAGTCCTTCATATCCTGCAAACACTCGGCGGTATATACATCAAGTGGGGACAACACCTGTCGTCGATGGTTTTTGTGCTTCCAGAGGAATGGACGTCCACACTTGCGGTATTGCAAGATCGGTGCGAGTGTGCAAGCTCACCCGAGGAGATTCGTCACTTGGTGCGAGTTGATTTGGGCCAAGACTTGGATTCCTTGTTCTCCTATTTCGATTATGAACCGATCGGCGTTGCATCGTTGGCGCAGGTGCATAAAGCACAACTGGCTAGTACTGGTGAATGGGTAGCTGTCAAGATTCAGCATCCAAAGCTTGATGAGTTTTGTCGCATCGATATCAATACAGTGTCGTGGATTTTTGATACCATCCAATCGATTTTCCCAAATTTCGGATTTTATTGGGTCGCGGAAGATATGCGGGAGTCGTTGCCACAAGAGCTCGATTTTACTGTCGAGGCTGCAAATGCGCACAAGGTCAGCGAACAGTTCGCTGGAGATCGTACTGCACTTGTTATCCCTGAGGTTTTATGGGCGAAACGACGTATCATATGTATGGAATGTAAGTATGGCATTGAGATTTTATTTGTATCTTGAGGAAAGGAAGTCAGGAACTTATGACATTTCTATACTAGATATACATGGTGTCCGTATCGACGACTTAAACTATATGAAAAAACATAAGATTGATCCTAGCACCGTTTCTACTGAGCTAATATCAATCTTCTCTCGGATGATGTTTATACATGGGTAAGTGATGAAGTGTTTTATACAAACATATCTTTTAATAGTTTCAGTCTTTTACTCACCCTACATTTTACTTTTTTTTATATTCAGATTCGTTCATTGTGACCCTCGTAAGTACTCAGCAACTACACTTATCTTGTCATTACAGTTCCAATTTCTTATCTTCTTTTTTTGTAAAGACCCAGGCAATGTAATGATCAGAGCGAGCAACGATAATCCATCCGGACACAACTTTGATATCGTTCTATTAGATCATGGTGTATATCGGACTCTTCCCGATGAGCTTCGTGTAAATTATGCTCATTTATGGACGGCTTTGATTGAGGGGGACGAGGAGGGTATCCAGCGTTACTGCGAACTAGTGGGCGGAAGCGACCATCGCCTGTTTGCATCCATGTTGACAGGTCGAGAATGGCACACGATTCGATCTGCCAATCTATCTTCTGCAAGAACAACCACCGAAGTAGACCGTGTCGCGAACAAACCTACCATGCATTTTCTGCGACGGATTGCAGATATTCTGTCCTCACTTCCGCGCGTCATGCTGCTCTTACTCAAGACGGGCGATCTGCTGCGGAATGTAGATGAACTGCTACGCAACGCTTCTAAACCAGAACAGTATCGCACGTATGCAATCATGGGACAATTCTGTGCCAAGGCAGTGTGGGTTGAAACTAAGCAGCGCATTTCCGAAAAGGCTGCTACTGCTGGAGTCAGCTGGCAACTAGTGAAGCATTTTGCTGTTGCATGGTGGAAGTATCATCGGTTAGAATACAGTCTCTGGGCTTACAATGTACATTCTACCTTGCGTCAGAAATTATCCATCAACTTTTTGTAAATATAGAATTTTAATAGAGTCATCTTAGTATATACTAATTAATTGATACAAAGGTTATTGATTCAAAATAACATTTAAGGAGTTGTACATTAGCTAGCAAGCTGTTTTCAAATAGTCGCAGCGATTGTGTCAATGTTGAAAACTCAAGGAGTCGTTGTAACTTTAGTGTGGCAAATCTCGCAGTAAATTAAGCCCTAGATGATTATCCAAAATTGGGAGCTCAAATAGAAAACGACATGCTCCTTAGATATCGATTATATACAGTATTTTTAAAGAATAATAACCTATATCTTTGAAGTAGATATTTCCAGGTTTTCCGCACGGATGTCGAATGTATTTTTGCTTTTATGATAAGGGTTTTTTTAAGTCAGATTTCTTCACAAGGTAGTCCAGTGCACTAAGATATCCCAAACTGCTCAGAAAGCTCGCAATAATGTACAAAATATATTCTCTATATTTGTTATTTTGTTGTTGTATCATTTCGACTGTAGATCTCATATCATATTTTAAATTATTATTTTTTTTGGAAAACCAATGAATTTCTAATATATCTATCCCTCCTTTTCTTTTGCTTGAGATCATGACTTTCGAACATGTATATACATAAGCGGGAACTTAATGCTGCCGCTTGATGTGACATATCTTCTGAAGCGTACATGTGCCCTTTTCTTAAAAAGCGAAATTTTGTGGTACGCACACGTTAAGGATTAGAATTGTAAAGCAAATAGACGCAAGTTGTTTGACACGTAGTATTTTTTATGCACTATAGCAAATCTCCAGAGTATTGAATCTCCATTTGATTAGAAGTTGAGAGGACTGCTGACCAAATTTTTCATTCATCACAATAAAAACTCTACCCACCCTACAGATTTGTTATCTGAACATGTATACACACAGGTAGAGTGTGTGTGGCTATTACAAATGAGTAATCCAAAGTTTAATGGTTATGGATGACTTCTTAGAAAAAAATTGACGTGAAACCAATGCTGATTGATACCAGCACGGACGATAGTATCATTCAAAGCAAGGCCGAATTGCACACAATCGTTTTTTCACAACCAAATAAAGTACATCTCATATCCGTTAAAAATCTTTATAACTTACTACTGTTAGGCATTGAGAGGTCGTGGCTTTTATATAATTGTTGGTTTGCTTTGGCCTCGCTCTAGGTGCAGCGAGCGACACGAAATGTCACGCACTGCGGATGGGCTGTAACCTTCAAAAGGACGGTACCTCTAGGAGCAGTGAGCATCAAATGTTCCAGCTTTCGTCGCTTAACACAGATAGCTCCATTGCATGAGAATATACATACTCATCCATCTCAGGGCCAGCCAAATCGTCAACTGCGTTGAATTATACAGATATAGGAACCTAGTGGTTCAATCCATAGGCTAGCCATACAGGTGCCCCACAAACTGAGGGGAAAGTAGTTTGAGCAACAGCTTCACCCACTGTCTTGGACGTACGACAAAGGATTTTAAAATTGCGACTGATTTCACCCTCAAAATCATCTTCTTGCCCGATCTCACGGAAGTGGACGTTAACATCACGTTTTTCGATACTTGTACTACAGTATACTTAGCGAAATGATGCGGTATGGACTGTTTCTGGCGCAATGATCACGGATTCCGACGTGGAAATGATTGTAATAACATACTTTCGGCAGCGTTCTCTCCTTGAAACATCTAAAAGGTATATTTAGTAAGCTAAATACTCAAAACACTCTAATATGCCATCACAACGACCGTTGCCGCTTTTTTGTCTATTAGAGTGGCATCGTATTGATTAGTACAACGAATATTAATCAAAGGGGCGTGATTGTAAAGAGAACAGAATTCATCGGTAATCACTACCATTTTTATTTGTCTACACAGGCTCCAAAAACTTTATCTCTTGGGGTCGAGAACTTAAAGGGCTTGAGGTTAATGTGAGACCATTGCATATGTTTAGAATAGCGTGGTGTTGAGAGTCTTTTTCGTTGATTTTAGATTTGGCTTTATTCTTTGTTTCACTATTATTATACTGATTATCCACAGTTACGTTGGAAGTCCTTGAATGTACATCATTACTCCCCGTTAAGGTATTTTTGCAGTGCATTAATCTGTTTCACGACCCTTATTATAGCACAGCCGTTTGTTACTCCGTCTCTGTATCCTGATAGTTTGCTCACTCAGGTGCAACGTAATTTTCTCCTGCTTTATATCCATTAGCTTTACCCAAACTTAACCGGAATGTATATTTCTCGATGTCGTCATATATTATGACCTCTGTGTATGCTCAATACTATACTTTTCTCACTATGGGTACACTGACTTAATTCTTAAGTTTCCCTAACTCCAACTGCTCTGCAGGGCTATAGGGAAGCTACTACCTGTTGAAACGCTTTAACGGTGAATATCACCATGACAACTGGCATAAAGAAAGACGGCATTATACTTTGCAGACAGGTGTTACTAGGATCTAGGTGCTCTTATCATGTACCGTTTCGAAGGTTTGTATAGCAATAATTGAGAAATTAATTGAAGACTACAGCCGACCGTCTAATGGCTCTACTACCTTCCGTATGTCACCAAACTTACATTCGAGGAATCTTTGTTCCAGAGATTATAACATCTACTGTCAGTGCTCCACGCAATCAAACACATCTTACAAGGTGCTTGTAGTAGCTCACCCTTGCTGTTGACATCTATCTAGATTCCATGATAATCTCCATTTCACTGCGCTCCCAACTATAGGTGTGTGCATACTCTGCTTCGGATTTGTCCACAATCAAGTTCCGTCACTTGACCACTGTGTTGGCTCCTCCTGTAGCATAGTGACGAATGCAGCATCGTAATTTTCACACATAGTAAAGTAGCAACAGCTAAGAGAAAACAATGATATTACTTTGATATATGAATGGAAGAATGATTTGAAAGAAGGCTCATGCTAAGCTGATTATGGGGAGGGGGAGAGAGGAATGGGAATAAGAGTTTGAACTACAGAGACAACATATACAATGAAAGCGGATATGACAGGGTGAAGTAATGAAAACAGGTCATTACTATGAAACGATATAGGGTCATGATCCATGTTACTCATGGATATATTTACGACACTTTGGAGAGGAACAGTGACATCTAAAGGTCCCTTTTCCAGGTTTGCCCTGTGGCACGCTGACATCGTCATCAGCCTTGATTCTGCCTTCGTAATCAATTGTCAGCTCCTCGCCCTTTTTGATTGCACGGTTTGAGAAGAAAGCCAGTCGGTGGAAGTTCGGGTCGCTGCTATCACTGTAGACTGCGTAGACGCTCAAGTTGGGTGAACAAGAATGGTTGAAGAAATGACTGGCGTTTCCGAGCAAGAACGAGTCAATGACATATTCGACGCTTTCTCCAAAGTCCATATCGAACAGGTATGTTGTACCAGCCTTGTCATAAAATTTGCCACGGAAATTTCCCTGACGGTTGTTGATTACTTCGCCCAAATACTGCTCCACAAACATGCCTTTAGGAATGTCCTCCATTGCCTTAACACCCCAACCTTTAGCCGATGTCTTGTAGATTTCAAGAGGCACCTGGCGCCCCCGCTGAACAGTACGGTTTCGACAATGTTTACTACATCCGCATCTTTCATTGCATTCGTAAACTGGCGTGCCTTGAGGGATCTTGATGCGACCTTCTGCAGTATACACGCTGGCTTCATTATCGTGGCATACACCGGAGCATCCTTTCTCGTCACAGTCGCACTGGATAAGAAAAGCGGGATCTGGAGGGGAAACATTGTCGCCGAACACAAGGGAATCAACATATACAAAGTCGGTTGGGAAAGGATCGCCGTCAACAGTATTGACAACAGCCACGGGAGGAAATACTCCCTCATATACACTGTGGGTATCAGATTTGCGAACTAGCTTATGGGTATGCTCCTATAGTACGGGAGAAAAAAGAAAGGAATCCTGTGCGTCAATATTCCCCCCTTATTGCCATCGCACTCCTCGAAAAGAATGACCTACTTGTGCGTTCTGAATGGAAGAGTCTAGTGATTGCAGGAAGACTCGGATCGTCTCGTTTGGATGGCCTCTTTTGATAACATTCCAACTGGGCTTGAGCTTATTGCATTATAGACATGTGCATTGGGGGAGTGCGTGTAAATGTGAGTACGGCGTATTTTATCAATTAGGGAAACTTCTATGTCACACGAACAAGTTGATAACTAAGAAACAGAGTACTGCATACCTTTTCTGGAATCTCGTACTCAAGTTCCGGAGATACTGTTTTCCGAGACGTTTTGCGGGGAGAGGTGTTCTTTGGCCTATCACCTGCTGACCGTTTGCCGATTGTCGACTTCGAATTGGTTTTTGAAGCTAACGGCTCAGGACCAGGCGGGGGAGCAGGCGATTCAGATGCTGGCAGCTCTGGATCATATGTGTTGCGGAGTACAACACGATCGCGGGTATACAAGAGATTAGGGCGGTCTGGAAAATCCTGCATCAGCTGCTGTTCGAACTCTACCACCAGAGATGTATTGCCCAGAAGACAAGCTTCCTCTTCCCAAGTATTATCCTCAGGAGCGTAATCTTCCCATTCAATCAGGTAGCAACACTTCTTTCGCTTTGAGATAAGGAACGCGCAAATTCATTAATATTACTATGGATCGAGTGAAGAGTGTACCCACTAACTTACAAAGAACTTCCGGCCTGCTACGCGCTTCACCTATCCAAGAACAAACCAAGAGCAAAAGTGTGAATCAGTAAATGACAACACTCGATCTTGACATCATATTGAGGGACATTGTCAAGACAATTAGTAGGTAGCTAGGGAAGATCAAGAACGAAGGCTTACATAGTACTCATTCTCATTTAAAGTCATTTTTTGCTGGAAGAAAAGAAAGAGGACAGTTGGAGGAAGAGAGGTGGGGTAAGCGCCTGAACGCGTAGTTTAACGAGAGCAAAGAAAGCAGTTTGCAGACAAACTAGGCAGTTTATTGGCTCAAAAGGAAAGTTTTGATGACGTCGACAGCTGCTGCTCCGTCCAAGCCACTGCTCGATCAGCCAGTAATATCTGACGTTTAGGTGGCACCAATGATTTGGTGCAACTTTGAATGATTGTTTCATTCCTAATAGCTAAGCAACTACAGCAATACATGGATCTAGCCTTTAGATGGAGTGCCCTAAGGGATGGGTGAGTAGGGAGCACAAAACAGGCCGGATTTCCTTTTATGGCACATGATAATATTGATCATTTCTTAGATCTAGTAAAAGAAAGAGTATTAAGGCCATTGTCAGGTGCAGGTGGCAAGTTCAGCAATAGTGAGTCTCTTTGTGTACCAAAGATAGAGAAAGTTGTGGCTTTAAGCATGGGTTCTTTATTTTTTCATGAATTTTCATTAATTAGTAAGAAGACAAACTCAAAAAACGCCATAGATATCAATGCACTATATCTATCAGTGCGATGAAGTTACTACATGTGAAGTCCGACACAAAGAAGCAAAACGAGGGGGCTTACGTCTTTCCTTAATTGGCAACCATATATGGGACTTGACAAGAAGCATCTTTGGATCCATTATCAGGTCAGTTATGGCACCATGTTTGCAAGTCCGCCATGAAAAAGTGCAAGGTTGTAGGCAACCGAATTATTGATATACCCATGATAGCTAGTAGTAAATGTCTCAGGGCCAGGACTTACTAATGATTCCAGGCTCACTGTGGCGAAACAGTTGCTTGCATAAAGATCATCAACAGTTGCTGGGACGATCTATGCCTCTTCTTATAAGTTAAAAATGTTGTAGTGACATCTGATCTTCGTGAAACAATCTGGCAAGAGTTTGGGCTTTATCATCTGTAAAGGCATCATGTCAAAGTACACCCAGAAATCTATTATTTAAGTCATTGTGGTGGTCAATGAGGAAGCACGTGACGACGACGATGTATAGGAAAATATAAAATCAAAAAGGCAGCCTGACATAGCGTGTTCAGGTTTATGCATTGAAGACAATCAGTAAAAGCTCTCTAACTTTAATGAAAATATTATTAACGGCTGTTTGGTAACTTTTAGTAATACATACTAGTGGGGAAAATAGGAATGGGGTCCCAGTTGACTAATATGCCATAGTGTCGTTTTTTGTACGCTGGTGTAAGATAAGCAATAAAGGCTATACTGTCGTTGCTCGTTCAGATTGACTCCTAAGGTTGGGGGCTTTGAAAGGTTGAATTCAAATGAAGGTTAGAAAGGAAGCAGATTGGTTATACAAAGAGACTATTATTATATTTGACCTGAGACTCGCTGCACTTTACCAAAGGTGCTCTGTAATTGAAGGTATGAGGAGTTACGGCCTCCATCAACCATATGTTTTGTTTTGGCTGACGCCACGAAGAAGCGATCCATAGTAGAGTATAGAGGAAAGAAGACCCTGATCGAGATGAGCCATATCTTAAACACGAAGACACCTGAGCGCATACTGTACCACCCTGCACACAGTCATGCAATATTTCACCACTAAGACACAATTCATGGCCAAGGTTGATTATGATACTATCAGTACAAGAGTGAGCGTTTTGAGAGTAAACAGGAAGCAAACGCGTCCACAAAATATATGCACAGCTCAAATAAAGATATATGAAGGAAGCAGACTAGTGAAGCAAGATGAAGAACAAGAGGAGAAATTATTTGAAAGAGAACACGAAAAAGGAAAAATGCTACCTTGTGTATATGTCCTAACTTAGCGCCCTGATGATTAGTCCGTTTAAAATGATGGAACTTGTCTCGATATACGTACCACATCATGCACACTTAATTGTCTCAAAGTTAATTTTGTAAAGAGTGCATATATGCTTTTTAATTTATGATTTTTGAGGAACTTTCTACAGGGTTGACCTAAGTAAGGACTGAAATGTATCTGAGGTGGTCTTAATCCCAGACCAATATAACAGTACAGCCGAACTTAGTCATTCAAGATAAAGAGAAGAGACTGTCAAAATCACATCAGCACTTTTTATAAGTGATCGCAAAAGATGGAAAGGCGTGACAGCTTAAGAAATTTGCTTACAAATGAGTGCCACCATTGCCCTTAAGATTAAGCTTCACTATTCAAAGTAGGCAAGTAGCAAACTAAAATAAATAAGCACGTACAATATAATATCAATTGAAGTACTGTATAGATGCAGTCCAAAATATAGCCCCCAATATCGAAGCGGATGGTGGTAACTATAAACGCTTACCAGTTATAAAATTTGAATGTTATATATATGATACCATGGTTTTCGGCTTTGAGCCTTAGCTGAGCTTACGTCCGAATTTGTAGTTTCTAGTTAGCATCAGCAAGGATATTATCTTTTGCAATGTTGGCCTAGCTTTTTTGTAAACTGAATAAAATAAGAAATATGGGGTTTATTTAATGATTGAAAAGTACTTATTCTGCCCCAAATTTAACTGTGAAAATCAGTTGGGAGAGAGTGTAAAGACAGTTAAAAAAATCTTAAAGTGCCCTTGTCATCTTGTTTCATTAGAAAATTATATATTTCGGCCGTATGAGATTGTAAGCAAAGAGAGAACGGGAGAGGCAAGATCTTACTACTACAATAAGAAAAACAAAAATGGAGGTGAAAAAGGAAGTTGTAAAGAAGTAATAATAACAAACCGAGTTTATTTCTTGTATGAAAAGTGGTTTGTTTTTCACCTCCATTTTTGTTTCTCCTATTGTAGTAGTAAGATCTTGCCTCTCCCGTTCTCTCTTTGCTTACAATCTCATCGGCCGAAATATATAATTCTCTTATGAAACAAGATGACAAGTACACTTTAACATTTTTTTAACTGTCTTTATACTCTCTCGCAACTGACTTTCAAAGTTAAATTTGGGGCAGAATAAGTATTTTGCTGAGGAATATAGCACTGGTCGTTTTAGCACTTGTTGACATGAGAAATTGATATGAATATAGCTCCTGGTGTTCGGAAACCAAATAACGAGGATCTCAGTCTGTACTGCTGCTGTAAGGTATTATAGATAATACAAGCCGTTTAGCGATTTTGAGTCAAAGAACAATTGGTTAGACGTGCAGCTATAGCGAACAAGACAGAAGCCTAATATAATGTTGTAGTTTCAAATAAAATTTCTATGCGAATTATAAACAGTTTCTTTGAAGATTGTTCGTTCAACGCCATTTTCGATTCTTTTTAGCTGTAAGATGCGGACAGGTACAAGACAAGACAGACAAGGACAGAGAGACCGAACCAGAATGTATCAGGTGCTTTCAGCAGAAACAGGACAAGACAAGAAGGAAACCTGAAGGTAGAAGACCTGATGATGAGGGGAGAAACAAGGAACAAGATATAGGAAGGATATAAGATAACTGACCGACGTTTTACTATTCAAGGACTATGGTATCATATATATATTTATCTTTTACTACGGAATTTAATGATGTGAATACACGGAAAGATTGGTAGTAAGGTTGATAATTTGGATGTAGATGGTTGATGATATTGCTATTGTACTTGGGGATTTGACATATGATCATTGAGATTGAGGTTGATCACTTAGTAGAGGTCAAGGAATGTTCATAGCAAGCTGTACTTAGGGTTTTTATATACAATTAGAAGAATGGCTTTCCTATCTTTTATAATTATAGTAAGCACTTTTGCTCTTAGCGTCTCTTCTAGGTATCACCTTTTTATTGTAAAATTGGCTTTTACTTCTCTTCGTTTTCTTCCTTTACAGTAATTGTATTATCTACTTGCTATTGGTTGGCGTTTTTCCTTAGCAGTATGATCGTTCGCCATTAGTGCTTCTCTTTGCTAGCAAGATACTTGGTGTTCGTGGTTGCTGCATCAGAGCTCATTTAAATGTGGTTAGATGTCTATCATACGTCGCACATTTATGCAAAAGGTATTTTTATAGAGCTTTTCTATTTTTTATGAGGGGTTTTCTACTGATTTATGTGCCGGTTTTGAATGATTTCAGAAGACATTGCGCAACTTATGTAAAACCCCTACATTGGTTCTCAAGTATTTTCTGATGCGCTTTTTACTTTCTGACGATATAATATACCATATATGCTTATATGATAGAAAGAAGAAGGAAGTGATATAAGAGACCTTCATTTAGTGAGAAAAAGAACTCACGAACTATGATAAGTTGTGAGAAGAAATTTTATTGTATCGGTGTGAGAAACCGATTTAATTGGGATACACAGTGTGCTATTAAGCTAGTTCTTGGTGCAGGCAGGTGAGCATGCCCACTGCCTGTTGACCAACGTGATTGGATACGAAGTCGGCGTCCTCAGAAACACGTTTCCAGTGCGCCTGCCAGATAGCGAGGGCAGTACAAGCAATAAATAGGTGGAAAAAGAGCTTCTTGTATTTGTTGTTAATGTGTGGCGGAGTAGTGTGTGTAAGATGGAGGTGTTGGTGGTCAAGAAGATGAGGTGTGGCAAGAAAGACGGCGGTAACTTGGTCCCAGACTGAGCATTTCCTTGGACTGGACAGGTCCAGATAAAATGTTGATCAGTATCACGTCGGTCACAGAAAATGCATGAGTCGGAGGGATAGCTGTCCAGGATCAATTGGTGTAGACGAGCGCGACAGGGGAGCTTGTTGTGGTAAAAACGCCATAGAACAGTATGTGCTCGGTGCGGGAGTGGTGCCTTCCAAAAATGTTTCCATGCTGCTCGGGTTGCCCGTGGATAGGTGACAGGTAATGTTAGCAGAGGCGCGAGATGGTTTGGCGATACAATTGGTTGGTCAACTCGTCGATGGCAATTCCTGTCAGTAGGGTAGGGTGGACGTGATTCCTGGGGTCGTAGGTCGCACCAGAGGCAACGTTGTGTGCGTCGCTGTTGACTCGAAAGGTATTGAAAAATGGCGGACGAAGCTGGTTGCGAGAGAGCACTGACCCAGATGGTATAATTCGAAAAAACGGAGGAGTCGATTACGATGTTGCTCGCGTGGCGAGTGTTTGGTACGGCGTAGCAGGCCGGTGTGAGGATCCAATGTGAAGCTATGTTTAACCTGCAAACCAGTCCAATTGTATCGGCAGTTGGTGACTGGGTGGCTGGTCGGATTGTTCGGAAAAACTAGCTGGAGCGGCAAGTCTGCAACTGCGTCAGTAGTGATCGTCTTGAAGTTAATATCCAAGGCCAATGAATCACAGGTCTTGAGAATATTGCGTAGAGTTTTGATTGATTTTAAATTAGGTGTGCGGCAGCTGGCAAAGGCTATGGGAATCAAAAGACCTTGGGCGTCAGCGAGCACGACTAAAACTATGATAAGTTGTAATAGAGAGCTTATTTATATTAATCTGAGTTCAATAATTTAATATACGACGACAGCTTCTACTGGACACCCAGCAGTATTTTCACGAACACCATCAGGCAACACCAAAGCGACCATAGCAAACAGAGAGGAGACCACTGACCATAAGGGATGGGCCTTGACCTATGCGAAGAGGCACCTTATTTTGATCCAGCCAAGCTCTACTCTATATCGTCGTTGGAATAGAAAGTGCACTTGTCATGTGTCATCAATATGAGCTCTTTGCCAGTTGGTCCATCCAGTGTTGTTGGCTCGTCTTACGGAAAATCCACTGAGGCATACTCGTGCATTTTTCAATGATATGCCACCATGAGTGCAGCCCATTCTATCCAATCTTGCATCATATCTTCACGCTCATGGCCATCTGTATAGACCTAACAAAGAGATACATAAGATCGGTATATGTACAACGAAAGAAGATGACCCCATCAAAGAGCAATAACAAACTGATAATGATGATAATACTATATACATCCTTCTTTTGTGGCGAGCCACGGAAGCCCCAATGATACAACTGATGCTTGTTAGTGGCAACAGATATGGTGGGATTTTGTATGCCTGGATACAGATCAGGTATTATAATTGCTATTTGTATGTAGAGCGTTTTTCAGGTCCTGGGCAGTACACAAATTTAGTTCCTGTGCTCGCATCCATCCCTTGGCGGATTCCTTGATATTTTCTTCTCACAATAAGAGCCGGACATTCACACGCATACCTTGGTTACTGGGTGTGCTGGTACAAGTATTCAGAAGCTCCTTCATCCATTTGTGGTTTTGCCAGTACAACCAGTCAGAATTTTGTTGAATACAGCCTGTAGTTCCTCCTTTGCCAGGTAACATGAGCATGCCACTGTCTAACTTGCGAGACTTGTCTTTCTGGGGTTTGCTGTGCCACTTTTGTTCATCACAGATCTGGGACTATGCAGAGCATAACGCACTTTAAGAACTTGTTTGCGTAGTCATGCGTCATTGGAAGCAGCTCACTTTATTTGTTTTTTGGCACCAGCTGCAAGCTCCTTCAAATGAGTTAAGAAGATCTTGAGCGACCCTTATTTAAACTTGGACTATTGACCTTTTCTTTCATTATGATCTTAACTATGTCAGACACAACGTAACATCGTGGAATTGAAGGAAATACATATTATTTGCCATAGTGCATAGCAAAGATTGTGAATAAAAGTTGTGCTTCATTTCATTTTCGATGTACAGTATCCAGCATAGTCGTGCATGGTCGAATGTTAAGTATGGATTCTGTTAAAGGGACTTTGAGTCTGCCAGAAAAGAGATTGCTGGACCATTTACGTGATATCATTTACATAAATTTCTGAGAAATCAACGTTGCATGCCTTTGGTTCACAGCACTAGATGTTGTGTGCTCAGCAACAATCCTTCTTTATTCTTCCCAACTCCATTTCTTTTCTCTTGTCTTTAATGTTCTCAATTGCAATGCCACTTAATAATACACTCGGCTCTCAATTCCAAGCAAAGAAAACTGGGTCCAGGACAGCTCCAGTTCAATTTTATCATGGAACTGACCTGTCAAAAACTGACCTGACTCGAATTTGTCACAGGGTTTCTCGTTTCTCATGAGGGCTCTTCTTCATTGGAACACTATTACTGTGTACACCAATGCTCACCAGAAACGACGAGAGATTACAGCACAGAGAAACAATAAAACATAATCACAGCACTTAAACTAACAGTTTAGTTTGAGAAGTGGTGTGCCAAGACTTGATACATACTACAAGAAGGCAGCTCTAATCCGCGGCATTTGGTTGGCACCTCAGCTTATAGTAGGCTGCACATTCGATGGCTTCACTTACTAGAAGTTGTTCAACTTTGAGCTCTTTTATTTTTTTGTTAAAATGGCTATTTTAACAATTTATAGCGCACAAACTTCTCTATAACATCTGTAAATACGTTCTACATATTTATTTTTTTCGAAATAATAGAAAACTGTTTATGCTGCCTACTACCAATTTTAATATGGTCACGCATAGCTGTAGTGGTTTGATAAGCAGTTACGCTTCTTCACCATATAATATACTGGACAGCAATGGTTATGACATACTGGGAAAATAAGCATATTTGAGACAAAGGAAAAATAGAAGTATTACTGTTAAGGAAAATATCACTGAATTTTTATATCAATCAAAGGGAATTCGCATCATTATTATGTGACTCAAAACTATCATTTTGAAAATGCATAATTCTAGATGCTATGTAGCAAAGTCTGTTTTATATTGAATAGTTCCTAGATAATTTTCCCCACTTTTCTAGTACTAATAACAAATAACAAAATATATAGTAAGAAGTAAGAGGGCGCCGTACAAGCTATTGTTGTATCCAGAGAATTAGGACATCAATCAAGTTCCACAAGGATAATTTCTCTATATAATAACTAGTAATAAGAATATTTGGAACTCTCTGTTTCTCTCATAATAAAAACATGACTGCTAAGAGTCTCACGAATTATCTCGTCCCATTTCCGATCCTCGACAAAACAGCTATTATAGAGTAAAATATGTATCCTTAAATGCATTCTCTATATACTTCATTGGAATCACATGAATCTGTAACATAGTGCTTCTCTTATATCTATTAAACTGAAGTTTGTAAATGCACTTGATATACTTCAAATATGGGTGCTTCCTCGATCATTTTCGAGAGCCCTAACGAATAATCCTCTTGCAAAGCATCATACGAAATGACACGGACAAGGTAGAGCCCTACACAATACATTTTTAATAGTAGTATGTTGTTGCAGGAGACTTGATGGCTAGTTATTCAAGGGTAATAGTTGTAGCGATGTACTACTAAAGCAATAGCCAGTATGACACTCCTCTGCTCTTCTGACACCTTCGTATCTGCACAATAAGAGTTCTGCCTGGTTCTCTGAGCATATACTACCTTCATCTGATCGGTCTTAGAATATAATTTTGGCAATTAAATAGAGCATTGACAGCTGAATATCAAGGAAAAATGCAGAAAATCAGACTAGCTGTGTCAAAAAGGCCTGCAACTGCAATGCAGCAACGAAATACCTAACGAGTTCCCGTGGCTTTAGCCAATCTCCCATCGATGAAAACACGCCTCCACATTCCACAGCCCAAGTTTGTGACCCGATCCCAGGACTCTTCCAGTGTCCATACTACTGCAATCAGAAGAGTTAACATTCTTTTGGCATTCTACAATTTACAAAGGTGACCATCGACGTTTATAAAAGGAAGCTAACTACTTCAAGTCCATTGTTCCAACTCTACCTAAGGCTATGCACTAGCAGCACACCTTTAGCTAACCTGTCAAACAAGCCATTAAATAACAACAAGATGACGTTTATACAGCTTAAAAAAAAGTCTATTCGATGTCTTTGAATATTTGGTTAATTGATTTAATCCTATACATACCAGCCACAACTCGTGGCCACATCGACTAATTAGATGGCGGATGCACTACTACCAACTAGAAGCACTATTACACTACATGCCCTCTTCTGAGAGATGTGCTGGCGTCTCTCAAGCCTACGATCGGCCATCCTCTGGCCTCTCCACAAGATACTCACATCATTGATCAAAAGAACATGGAATCTCTGAGGGCAAATGGTCCAAAGTCTGGATAGCTCGCTCGCCACACTGGGCGAAATTGATCGCTTGAGTCACACCAATCTTGACTACAACAACGACGTTGAACCACTCCTAATAGACCCTGAGCCACTTTCACAACAATCATCTCTATATTTACCCCACCGCTAAGTGTGGTGTTTTTTGTATAATACAGTTGTACCCCGGTTTTTGCAACCCCCGGGTTTGCAATTCCTCGTATATCTGCAACTTTTTTTTGAAAAATCCAAAAAAAAACTTAGTAGTTTCGCAAATTTGCAACTTGCAAATGAGTTTATACGATTTGCACGTTATCGGGGTAAAAACAGCTTCAATTTTTGCAATATCAATTGAAAGAAGCATCTGTTGTGGATTATGAGGAATAAAATGATACGGTTACTGCAAGATAAATATGTAAATATGAAGATGTATCTATTGTCGAAATAAAAATTATTACTTGGTAATTGAGCCAGTAGAATCGGGACACATATATAGCACTGATTGGGTTGAATCCAGAAAAGAAATGATGAAGATATAAGAAAAAGTGAATACACTACATATAGATATAGAAATAAAATGTTTGCTCAAATGAGCTTTCAACTACATACATCGAAGAAATCATCAAGGGATGATTGTCGGGAGAATGATTGCTGCCTGAGACTCTCTTGAATCCTACGCAAAGACTTCTTTAAGTCTCAGTCATCGATATTATCCAAAAAGCTCAAAACTCCTGCACTTGCAACCTGTTTTTCCTTCGACGTTGGCCCTGAAATAGGCGAATCAGCGTTTTCGTCCACCGCCCGCTCAAGTGCTCGTCGTAGGTTCCTCTTGCTTAGATGTGAACTTGTGGAACGATTTTGTCATGCTTAAAAGAGCTAATAATTATCAAACCACTAGACAGCTTAATAAAAGAACGGTCTTATATATGCAAGTATGTAGTAACATTTAGAGCTGTATGAATATCCCCACAGAACGTATCGTACATAATCTCTGACAGATAAACAATGGGCTAGTGTTAATAGGATGACTTATCCAGTGTCTATTTGAAGCAGAATTGTTTACCTCGTTACTTGCAAATCCTCACTTTTTGCAAAAAAAAATTCGGAAAACCCTCGGTTGCAAAAACCGGGGTACAACTGTAACACCTAATGACTTGATTTTCACCCTTGCTTCTGTTGTATGTCTTCTCGCTTTTTCTTTCTTGCACTGTGACTTCCCTGATGCTACTGTACCTCTATTTTTTCTTCTAATTTTATTTTCTCTTTTCTCACTGGGCTACTCTATATTCTATTGTTCTACTACCCCTCTCTGTAACAACACCATCCATTGCATCAATAGCTCTGTACCGCAATGAAGCGACCGTATGCTGATGGCGCTGACCAAGCCAGTCTTCCATAAAAAAACTGGACATTTGAGCAATTTAAGAAACATCCAAGATTATCAAGACCCGCCTCTTATATCGGGCTCATACTTTATTTTCGTCACGCTTTCAGATTTATGTCTTGTACAATACAGTATTGCTCATCAAAACATTTCAGAGGTCAACTAAGTATTTTAGACTACAAAGGACGCCAAAAATACGTATCATCAGATGTGTCACCCTAAACATAAGGACTGGTATACAGTACTAACTTGATCGTTGGACAAATTTCTATCGTTTTTCATAGCTAGTTGGAGACATGATATGCATTTTCTGATAGCTGCTGTATCCATTCTGGTGAAAAAGCACTCCTAGAGATTGCTGAACGTTATAGTATCGTTAAATAAATTTAGCACCTGAGGTCCCGATGAAGTGCTGCTTTTCCAGCATGTGTTACTTCCCAGATAGATGCTCCAATTACATATCCCAAAATTTTGGTAAGGAAGAAGAAGAGGTAATTTTGAGAGTGTCAAGGGCGTATAGGTCTAACTTTTCAGTTGACTACTGTGGCCTTTTTTCCCTTTATACCAGGTGGTAATTTCAATGTGTATATTTATAAGGTGCCGATAAGGACAATACAAGACAGAAAGGCCGGACAAGAGTGTGTTACATGCTTCCAGCGAGAGCAGGACAAGTCCAGAAGGAAACCGGGAGGTAGGGGACCAGATGATGAGGGAGAGAACGAGAAACATAATAACTGACTGAAGTTTTATGATTTAAAGAGTATGGCATATACATTTTCTATTCAAAAATTTAATGATGTAAATAAACGGAAATATTGGCACTAAGGTTGATAAGTCAGGTGATGATGATTGACAATATTGATGTTGGGGGAATTAATATAATGCATATCATATCATATGATCATTTAGACTGAGGGATGATTATAGCAGAGTTCGAGGTATGCTCATGACGATATTTATATTCTGTGATAGAAGCGATAGGCAACATCCAGTGTTGCCATATTTAATAATGAGGGGCGTGTACCAGATACTAATATTCTTTTTTCTCTTCTTAGCTTTTGTTTTCTAGTGTCAAAAGTGTCAATAAGGACACGTTTTCCTTTGCTTTCCTACTGTCCCTTGCATGTATGAGACTCTCTCATCAGGTAAATGAGCGATCACTACTGTGATGACTATCTTGTTTTTTTCATCATCCCACTGCTGCTACTCTGCCAAGGACTCGAGCCAATTTTGCCATTTAGACACAGGCTGGCAGATTATTACCGAATTACCTGGTTGTAGCACTCCATCTATGTCGCACAAACTTAATAAATGTGTAAGCTACACCTGTGCCCCGTCACTTTCTCGGTATTCTGAGAAAAGGCAGCAGTATTATACTGTTCCATTCGAAATCTGAAAAGTAAGCCACTCTCAATGCAAGGAAAAAATAGTCAATTTTTGCTATTGCTGTCCAGATAAGGATCAACTTCTCACTAGTAAGAATTTTCTTCTTACTATCGCCATGTCTACCGAGTTCGAATTTTGCTATATTGGTTTTAAAGAAGTATGTTCAAAATGGCTTTTGTACATGAAGTTTGCAAATTTGGATCTTGTAGCAATGTTTCGTGCATGGTTGCTTTACCGAATTTCTCCTTTTTAATGATTAATCGATATCTTTTACTTGACAATATCATGTTGGTGGGCTGCTGACAATTGATTGTTTTGTTTAAGCTGTTGCTTGGCATTTTTAAAAGTTCGCATCCCTACTTTCAAGTTAGATTTTACAATAGCACCTACTTATGTTGTAGTACAGTCACAGTAGTTCTGCCTTCATTATACGATTACTTACATATCATGAGTTCTCACTTCTTTAAAGGGGCTGTAGTAGTAGCATTGGTGTCTATAAATTTCGCTCTATCTAGTGCTATATTCGTCGAGATATCAAAGGGCACATCTCTTGACTGCTGTATGACGAAGAAGAACCATTACGCAAGATACTACTTAAGACCCTTGACTTGTGTCGTAAGGACCCTTGATACAATGAGAAATGAATGTTCGTGCATTTAAAAGGTACGACTTACAGCTTCGGAACTAGTACAGTAATACTACTATTCGCTCCCACTCGATGAGTCGACCTTTGCACTGAAATACTTCCGGCTCCATCGTCTTATCTGGAAAACTATATGCTGTTGACGCGACTCCCTTCTCACGAATAACAAGTTCCCATCGACACGTTCAATTACTCTATTAATCTGATCGACAAGTGATGAACCTGGTGCATCTAACAAAAGACATACAAAGTGTGGCGTATTGTGTGTTTTTTGTTGCTCTCTTTCAAGATCTACTTGAGCTTTCTCAATTTGGTAACTAATGTAACCAACTCGTTTGTTTTGTGACTGGACACTAATTCTTCTTTACCGTCAATTATGCATTTTTCAAGTGGGACGTGGTGCACTTTCTGCCACGTGTTGAAGGTGCACTTTTTAGTGTACACCTTAAACCTTGTTTTTAAAAATTGGAAGGCCTACAAAGGCAGGCTGATTCGGCTGTTCGATGATGGATGATAATATATAATGTCAATGTTCTAGTTATTTGAAAGGTTTGTGGCTCAAACGCACAGGATAATAGAGGATAATATGAAACAGAAGAACGTCGTATGCAAAGCTCTAGTAGCGGTGTCATTGGTTTTTGATTAGCTATCGCCTTTGACTTTCTCCGTTTTGAAGAAGGCTTAACTTGCCTGTAAATCTCACTGTTATTGAGCTGTTGGCTGTCCGTCCTTCATCATCATTTCTTAACACATGCTTTATCGTATCATAATGGAAGTCGCTGGAATGACTCCGACATCAGCACAGGAGCACCTAGCAAACATACAGTTGCAATTCGCTATATTATCAGTTCTTCTATTATAGGCTAGTGCCTTCTTAAGAACCAACTAGGTATATAAATTATTGTGCAAAGTTATCGATTACAATATATAACAGGACTGGAATATTGAACTATTACTTAGAAGGCAAGAAAATACCGTTCGTGCTGTTTTCGGCGACACCAGCTATTTAGCTATTTGCCAAGTAGTCGGGGCATGACGGACTACGCTTTCTGTGCCCCGAAGTTTCTACCACAAGTCGAATATTTAAAAGCGACAAACTTTTACACGACACCCTGGCAATACTTTATTCGGAGTCAAAAAACTGGAACGCGATGTGGCGGGCCACTGATATGACTTTTGCATTTTTTTATTATGATGTATTGAGTTATTTGCTGGACTTTCGTCGTGTTTCTTAGAGGGAAAAGAAAGGTTCTTGTTTAAGCCGGCATCATGGAATGAGAGCTGGAATATTGCACTCTTGAATATGAAGCGGCAGTAGAACCTCACATTTATTTGTTTACATTTTACATGTAAGAAGAAAAGGGAAAAAGAACGAAAGTTGCTCCGGCGGCTGAAACGTGTAACTGATAACGCCCCATTGCAGTTTTGTACGTTTACGTCGTCTTGTCGTCCGTGTTTTGACAGGGAAGGGTTTAGGGTTATCTTAGCCCCTGCACATTGCTCTGTGTAACGTAAATAAACACTCTAATGCAAGACGTCGCTTTCTTTCCTCGGCGCCCTTCACCGTAGATTTAGCATTTCAAACTTTTCGTACGTTGGCCATCCCAATGACAATTTTTTTTTTCGCTTAGAAAGAAGTTGCCGTACTACATGTATGGTTCCTGGAAATTCGTTGCCAAGAAAAATGTATTGCGGGGAATGAAAATCAAACATGCTGTTGTTGTTGCTATGGAAACCAGGAAGGCAGAAGCGGCATTCATTAGGAAGCACACGTTGGACTCCTACACGAACTCAGGCGTTTTTTGACTTTCTGCTACACGAAAGTCATCACCTTATCTCTCGCGCTGACGACGACAGCTATAAAGCCGGTAAAGAATTGATTGTGCTCTGGATTTTTTTTTTTGCATAAAAGCACATCAAAATGTGAAAACGCTCCCGGCGCCCTCCCCCGTCCGAAAATCGTTGTCAGACGATGTTCGTCATGGTATGGCGAGCAATGCTAAGTTGTTGAAAAAGACATGGTAAACGTAGATAAAGCAGTGGCTGATACTGTGCAGCATTGCGCTGCACAGCTGGTGTCCAGCGAATAAACTGTTCATGCTATTTTTTTTTGCAGTTCGCCTCGTATTTAAGATGCTCATGAGCCTCGCACGATAAGAAATGCTGTCGTATGCAATAATAAAATGTATGCAATATGCAACAATGTCATCTATGTAAGCTGATATTTTATACACTAAATCGTCGCGATATGACTGTACGGATGCCCGCAGTTTGCTGCGTATGACTTCCACTTTGACACTTTGACAACACAATCAAATCTCATCAAGTTTCTCACGCTTCGCTATCGCTTCTTTTGATTTACAATCAGATCTCGCACCCTCTTTCTACTGTTCTCTTTATATTTTGTTAAGCATCGTGGTGTTTTCACCTCAGTCTAGCATCGTAGCAACGTGAAGGCTGCAGTATCGTC
This sequence comes from Zychaea mexicana, assembly GCF_025766255.1. NCBI lineage: Eukaryota > Fungi > Mucoromycota > Mucoromycetes > Mucorales > Lichtheimiaceae > Zychaea > Zychaea mexicana. The sequence goes on along the minus strand of NW_026516831.1, from coordinate 52,538 downwards.
CAAATAGCTTGCAACAAAAAGGAATTCTGCAAAAAGGTGAGGAACGGGAATTTAAGTTGGTGGGGCCACTGATTAGATCTTTCGAGCTGGGATATTGGCCATTCTTGGGGATGAGTATTTACCGTAAGAGAGTGATCTGCATCTATTCTTATAAAAAGCAGGATTTTCAACCCCACAACTTCTGATATCGGCCAAGCTACCAAAAAAGAATGTATACAATGACTATGGAGACTGACAAAATGAGCAACACACGTCGTTAGTTGTGCTATCTTGACTGGATAAAGAGAATTTGGATCGGCGGCGTCCTCTTGTCCAGAACGACAGAATGCCGAACGTATGTTTTACATTGTTATTGTCAGCGAATTAGCTGACGATGTATGTATACGTAGCTGTACTTATTCGTTACTATAAAAACGCTCGAAATTTTGGCCGAATTCTGGACGCATACGTACATGGGGTTAAACGAAAAGGCAACCGAGCAACTCGCTGCTTCGCGCAGAGAAAATCCCAAAAATTCCTAATGATTTTGCTGTTCTTCTTACTAGCGAATCGTAACAGCTTTGACAAGGAAGAGACATTGACCGGCATTCACGGTGGCCACGAAAGAGCTGAAGAAGCCTGCCACAGTTTAAGGGGAAGGACACTACAACTCTATATTTAAGTGGAAAAAGGTACTTTTAGTAATTTAGCCCATTATTCAATTTTTCGGTCTAAAGTAACAATTACTAAAAATACTCTATATAACTTTTTCTTCCTTGCTTCTGCTGTTGTATTAAATATGCCCGTCCCTTGCGGGAAGTGACATGCCAAAAGCGAATGAGAAATTACTAGAGTTTAACGTCATCATGGTTGCTTTCAGCCTGTGAGCAGCACATATTTGGCTATTTCATCATTAATCAGTGGGCGTCTTTTGCTCTGCATGCACACTGCAGGTTCTATTTGTTATATGTCCGTTTGATGCTTTGATATGTACATAGTGGTGGTCTGCAGTAGTCCAATTCATTTCATATCAACCGATAAAGAAAGCTTACCTACGGCGGATAGTATTTGTCAACACAGACATAAAGCCAAGCAGCCCCAACCCCTCTGACTTCCTCCGTTACTGTATATTTAACTACTAATATCAGTATGCTGTTGTCTAATGGTGACATTGCTACTGTAACAAAAGTTATCATTTCTTGTATCGATCACCATCGAAAACAGCCATCATTCCAACGATTTAAACTGACGAAGGGCCTCCTTAAAAGCAGATACACAGCGATGCGTTGTTACATCTATCAGTCGCCGCAGTAGCGTATACTCTTTTTGAGTATGCCTCACGAACCATCCGTTAGGCTTACTTGCTAATATAGAGCCTACTCTAATAAATAATAAGGGTGTGTGAGCACTGAAATGGTCAATGTAACGAATATCTATTATTAAGTACGTAGTACAATTGTAGACGATCCTATGTAATTCAAGCGTCCGCCATATACCCGACCACGTGTACTATGTGATATCGACGCTATTCACGTTTTCCTATTGAAGCTCATTTCAAGCGGCCTCATACAACATTTTAGGGGGGTTAGCCACACGGTAACAATAACAATAACGGCTGTAACCATAATATTTAGTGTATGTGGACATGAAGCGCGTACTATGGTTATGTAACTTGATAGGGGTAATGGTTATAGCAGCCCAGGCGCGATGCGCGACGTTTACGAATTCTACTTCTTTTCTACTTATTACGAGTATCTTGACGGATGCATTAGTCGGTGGTATAGGGCACATGCTGCAGGGCAGCTGCTCTCACTGGATATGGGTATAACTGGAAGGATGAAAAGGGGCTCGGCTCTATGTGATCGACAAGAAGATGCACATACACTTTGCATGAAGGACGTGTAGTACAAAGTAATGTAAACAAGAACAACAACAGCAGCAGCAACGAGACACTCATCAACAACAAACAGCAACGCAGAATTCGAAACATGTGAAAGTCTGAAACGTAACGCACGTTTGAACGAAAGAACACTTTTTGGGTGGTACCCCAGTTCCAGCATCTTGTGACTCCAAAGCAGGTTTCTTCTTTTTTTTCATTTCTTGCGTCAACCCTGTCTCCTTTCCTTATTAAAATAAACGATTACTTTTTTTCTGTTCCCTCTCCTTTCGGTTCTTTTTTCCTTTCCTTTCTTTTTCTTTCATTACATATCCCATACGCACGTACACATTCACTTGTACAATTGTATGCTGCATTGGTGGCCAAAAAACATTCAATGGCAACTCCACCATTAGGCCTAATCGTCGCCTATGTTGCGGGCGGCTTCACTTTCTTTCCGGTCGTACTGCTGATTCTCTACATTGTGCATAAAGTGTCCGCATTCGGCACCTGGACAGTGCAGCAAGCGGCCTATGAAGGCGATCCCAAATACGCAGCAGCAGCAAGAAAAGCAACTAGCAATAACGCCTCTATCTCCACGTCCACGATATTATCTTCGCTGTCGTCTTCACCTTTGTCATCGTCGCAGTCGTACAAAGTGGGGTGGCTCCGGGTATCTCGGGACGAACAACGGCTGCCTCCGCCAGACGCAAGCATAGGCGACATGGTAAAGAACATAATCATTGCCGGCAATAATCGCAACAATGAACAAAACGAAATCTATTTTGCGGCCCTGAAACACACGACGCTATTTCTATACGATTCGGAACGACAGCTGGATTGCAAAGGCGTGATACAAGTCAACCAGCATAGGGTGATGACACATCCACCTGGTTTACACGACCACGAGTTGTTTACGAGGCCGCATCTCATCAAATTGACGCATAAGGACAAGGATTCGCATTACTACATCAATTGCAGCAAATGTATCGACAAGGAAGACTGGTACTTGGCACTACTGCGTGCTGCGCGATCTTCTCAGGAGGACGAAGAATCGATGCATTTTGATCAAGAAGCCATGAACAAACTGCTCACGACGATTCACAGCGACGAGCATCATTTCCAGACCCAATGGTTCAATGCCATGCTAGGCCGGATTTTTTGTGCATTCTACAAGACCGATGCGATCAACGACCACTTGTACAAGAAGCTTATTTCAAAGCTTGACAAGCTCAATGCCCGTCGTCCCCCATTTCTCGGCGAAATCACTGTCCGATCAGTGGATGTGGGCCATGCACCGCCGTTTCTGACCCAACCTCGGCTGCTTGGCTTATCCCCGACCGGCGCGTTGACCGCTGAAGCCAACTTACAATACGAAGGTGGCATCCGGTTCGAAATAGAAACCGTGCTCAAGTGGAAATACTCGGAACATCTGCGCCCGCTGACGGTGGATCTGGTGCTGGCCATCACTCTCAAGTCGCTGCGGGGCAAGTTCTTGCTCAAGATCAAAGAGCCGCCGACCAATCGGTTCTGGTACGGGTTCTACGAACTCCCCAAGATGGAATGGCTGGTGGAGCCGTTGGTCGGGGAACGTCGCGTGGAGTATTCCATGGTCGTCAAAGCAATTCAAACTAAAATTGACGAGCTGGTCATGGAGAATGTGGTCCTGCCAAACCTGGATGATATCACGTTTTTCCCAACCAATGGGGCAGGGGGCATTTTTGGGTCAGCAACATCTGCACCGCCAGCTAAAAATCCGGATCCACCAGAAGAAATATCACCCACGCCTACTGCTGCTGCCACTCACAAGGCACCTGTTGAACCGTCAGCATCACTCCCGGAACTGTTTGATAATAAACCGGATGGAAAGCCCAAGATGCGACGGTGGTTCACCAGCAAAGATTCGCCCATGTCAACCCCAGCAGGCGAGGTAGATGATGCTGGGACCAATGATGACGCTGATGATGTTGTGGCATCACCACGACCACTAGCAAAAATGACAACATCGCTTTCAGATAGTGCCCGTGGAGAAAAACACCATCAGCGATCGTTTATCGATGCAATTTTGAATCGGAAACCGACAGCACAACAACAGCAACAACAAAAGCAAAAACGCGAAAAACAAAACATAACAAAAACAACAACTGCATCCTCTCCAACTGCATTCCCCAACTCTATTATACCAACAGTCGCCATTTCATCGTCACCTGACTCTTTATCCTCATCATCGGCATCTTCCTCCAGCGACCCTCCCAGCAGCAGCATTGACAGCAGTAGCAGCTTGCTACAGCAGGATGTACCACCACCATCCAAGCACCCTCTCCCTATTCCGATTATTACCACGGACGTTGAGCAGTACGACGACTCGGACCATGATTATTACGATACAGCAACTAGCAGGAGCATGACTGTAAATACAGCTTCTATGACAACAGACAGCGATGGTCAACAACGACAGCTACGATTACGGAAATCGGCATCACTGGCCCGACTCAAGGCGAAATCGATGGCGTCAACAGCGGTATCACAGATCAATGTGTCACCAAAGATGTACCAAACCGAACTGGTCGTCCATCGAAAGCCGCTTGGTAACAACAACAACAACAACAACAACAAGTGTACAGATGCAGCAACCGTGATAAGCTCAGTCCATCAATCTGCATTACCGTCTTTGGTTGAAAAACCAGTTGTGTCTATAGCATGATAAACAACATTATAGATTCCATTTCTTTGCCTTTTGTATACCGTTATTTTCTGTTGTAATATCCATTTCACACACAATCCCAACCACACACACACACACACACACACACGCATAGCCTCTTCTACCAGACATCTCAATCTCCTTTTGTTTACATAAATATATAAGGTTCATCTTTACAGCTTTACAGATGCAGTGGGATATGCTTTTGAAATGTCCACAGCCTCTTTGGATGAGGGCGGCAACGAGAATTTTGCATCCACCTTGGCCTGCACTAGCTTGGATGCGACCCTGATAAAATCGTCCACAGCCTTGGCGTCGATCTGGTGATGGAGCACGAGACGCGTGACCGACCCCTCGTCGCGACTGATCACGATATTGTGTTCATGCAGCGCGTCTGCCAGTTCCACGATACTGAGCGGCGCTGTTTCTAGGAACACCATATTAGTATCCACGGGCAACAGGGTCCGCATGCCGAGTGCCTCTAGTTTGGTTGCCAGCTTTTTGGTCAGCCGGTGTGTTTCTGGCATCGTAGGCACAACCGTATCAATACAATGGTGAGCGACCTTGGCAAGTAAACCCGCTTGTCGCCAACCACCACCCATCAGCTTGCGCAGGTGTCGTGCTTTTCTGATAATCTCGCTTGAGCCAATCACAAGCGAGCCGATCGGTGCACCCACGCCCTTGGATACGCACACCGAAATCGTGTCGAACAGCTGGCCATAGTCTGCAAGTGCGACCCCTGTGGCCTGGCTCGCGTTCCAAATACGCGCACCGTCTAAATGGAGTTTGATGTTTTGCTTTCGCGCAAACGTGTGAATTCGTTGCAATTCATCCAAGGGCATGACGGTGCCATTCAGCGTGTTTTCCAGCGCAATCACTACACGTATCAATTGTTTCGTGGGTCAATTCCTCTTTTCGTAATGGGCACAAAGACTTTCAAAAGAAAAACGGTGAGACCTTTTGTCAGTGCACCGCATAAGTCGTCGGTTACTATGTTTGCTTGTACATCCTCAGCAGTCAAATAGAGTTCATTTTTTGGCAATGTTGGCGTCAAACCAGCTTGTGAATGGTAGGCTATATATTGAAAAAGAGACAGAACATGATGAATTATAATTCTTTAAAAATAGCAAGGGAAACACTGCATATACCTAATCCTCCGCATTCATACAGATAGATATGAGAACGAGAATCGCACAGGACAGAATGAGGTGGTTGGGTTAATAAGGTTCGCAAACCGAGCTATATACACATCATTCACCATGACAGGTTATTTCAAACTTGAAGAAAAGAGGAATGGTTTCTCGATTACTTCTTACTTGGTTGGTCATGGATCCCGAGGCACAAAACAAGGATGCCTCGTGGCCAAACAGTTTGGCAACATGATGTTCCAGCTCGTTCACAGAGGGATCGATCTATAAATCACCCAGTAAAGGAGAATGTTAGCTATCAATGCTGTCATGCGCATAATAGCCTTGTTTCTGGACATACGCCAAACACGTCATCTTTACGCGAAGCCGACTTCATGATATCAAACATGTCGTCGGTTACTTCCGTTGCTGTATCGCTTGTCATGTCATAGACTCGCGGCCGAGAAGTAGTGGCCAGGAATCGGCGTGATGCAATGGCAGAAGTGTGTTGACGAAGCTGCACATTAGTTTTAGCCTTCCAGCAAGTATTGGCTAGAGCCCCGCGCAGCATGATTGGGGATAAAAAAGATTTGGTTGAAAGAGAAAGAAGAGAGAAACAACGTGGTCGGAGAGAACTAATGTGAACTTTAATTGGATAACAGCAAAATAGAAAGGAAAAAAACTACAGTAATGGGGGGAAAAGACAGAGTACGAGAAAGTAGAGAGGATATAGTGTATCATTCAGAAGACCTTGGATGTTTTTTTTTTAGTTTGCGACGCCAGGCTTGTTACCGTCTGCCTTGTTTTCCCCTGAACCAGCAATGGGAGAACCAGGATGCTGGTCTTGCCGTGCCATGGACGGATGGTTGCGGGTGGGTGGTTGTGGTGCAGACGATGCAGGCCAGTAACCTGCATGCTGTTGCTGTTGTTGTGAAAGATACGGGGATTGCTGTTGTTGAGGTTGTTGCTGATGACTGTGGGGCTGGGCAGCGCCGTAGTATGAAGGAACAGGGCCACCATAGTGCTGCTGTTGCTGCTGTTGCTGCTGTTGCTGTGTGGATGGATGTTGTTGTTGCTGTTGATGGTAAGGGTTAGCAGCCGCAGCAGCGGCGGCAGCGGCCATGTAGCCAGGATGATTGTTGTTCCAGCTACCACCAACATAGGGCTGATAACCAGCATTCGTACCAACAGGTGAGCCGGTTGCCTGAGGTTGCTGACGAGGAGGCTGTTGCTGCTGCTGCTGCTGCTGTTGTTGTTGTTGTGGTGCAAATCCCGATGGTTCGGGCTAAATTAAGTAATAAAAAATAAGCTTCTCCACACTTATTCCAATCCCCATTTGGTAGCGTCAAACCCAGTTATTACCTTCTTATCCTCATACGCAGCCTTACTCTTGTTCATGTCCACACCGGGCGATGCGTTAGCATACTCAGGAGCCTTTGAAGATAAACAGTGGGTTAAAAAAATAAAACTAGAGAGAGCTTCTTTGACCTATAAACAAACTTACCGGAGAAGACGATGATGCCTCAGCTGGCACGGGGTCTGGGGCATTCAGGCAAGCCTGGATAAGATTCTTGCCTTCGGGCTTGGTCACAATAGGTTGTAGCTTTACTGTCGTGAACGTGTAGACAAGACCCGTCTCAGAGACAACAAGTAGCAAAACTTGAGTGCCTGTAAGTGTGCTAAGTTCATAAGCCTACAATGTAAATTTGAAACAAACACAGTGTCAATACAAAAAAGATTCATTGATTGTCCTGCCCATTCGCGAAAAAAAAAAAAGCAAGAGGCAGCCAGCGGGAAAGGACCATTACAGCTGTATAAAGTTTTCCATGCTTTGTTTTCAAAAAGAGTAAGAGAATTACCTTTTTCATAATGCCAGCCTTGCGTTTCGAAAAGGTAATGTGGCGACGATTCTTATCCTCAATGTATTCGATTTTAATTTTGCGACGACCTGAGCGTCTGGAAGGCTTCTCAACGTCCGAGTCATCAATGGAACCATCGTCATCCGCGGGTTGCTTTTGTTGTAAAGGCTGCTGGTGTTGTTGTTGAACTGCTGCTGCTGCTTGAGCTGCTGCTGCTGCGCTGCTTGGCAAATCCGGGTTCATTTCCTTAATTGTTGGTTTGGTTACCAAATCTAGAGGGTTCACTCTTTTATGGCAAGGTGAAAAGGGTTTCTTTGAAAGCGTGACTTTTAAAATGCAGCCAATCACTTTGATTGTTCGTTTCATGTCGGATCAGAACATATCTGCGCCACTTCCAATCATATGTGATTTCGATCTCTGATGTGAAAGGTCGTCCTTTCACCATCAATCCCCCCCGCAATCCTATTTAGTCATTCAATTCTGCTGTTGCCACCATTGCATCGATCCCTTCAGTGAATTTTATAGCTCTCCGGTGCTCATTAGCATCATACACACGCCGCATCGCTTGGATACTTGAAAAACTGAAACTAGTGATATCATAATCATCGTACTATTTAGCTACGTTGTTTGCAGCCTCATGATATTTTGGGGAATTCCCCATTAATTAGCTCTTTACAAATCCAGTATAACGTCTTGATAGTTTCAAGCATTTGGATCTTTGTTCCTTTGCGCATTGTGGAGGTTCTAAAGAAACCTTACCCGGGACGCGACATTGGTAGTGGATAGCCTGATTTATTACCGAGAATTTGCCTCGTAACTTGCCTGGACTGGACACTTGTGTGTGGTATTATCACGGTCTTGGGTGGGTTAAAAAAATAATGGTACGAAATCCACAAAACCGACATGCATTTTGGGAACAAGAAGCGGCTAGCGCGGCAATTACTTAACGAGGTAGTCATTCCTTTTATGATTACTCTGGATACTGCAGACATTAGCCAGTAGTTTCTCAACAACTTTTCAACAACGTATCTTGACTATTTGTACGCTTTTACTGATATATGATGGCTATGCATTTCCTATTATCAATACTGATGACGGTGCTTCTGGATGATGGCAGTTGCTGGCGGCGTGTTCGGTGCGTGCTGTGGATTAATTGGTGGCTTGCTTACACATAACCCACCACACAACCCAACCAATTTCGTATAATCCACCACATAAGCCACATAACACAATCGAATAATAGATGGGGGAATCGAGTGGTTAGTTGGCTGCCAACCTTTTCTTTTTACCACACTTTGCAAGCTTCCGTGATTCTTTTTGATAAAGTGTCTTCCTGCAAAAACCTGTGGAAATTAACCTTACTCTCTGCCACTGCCCACAATTGTTTTATTAAATTAAGCTCAGGAGAGTAAGTAGCAAGATACACATATTTACAACACGGTGCTCAATGTATTTCTTTATGTTGACATTCGTGTGAATTGGGTGCGTTATCCATAACTATAGTGACCTTTCATGTGTGGATGTTTATCCATTTGATCAAGAGTCGTTTCAAGAAACTAATGTAGTGGCCTGTTACAGTCCCTGAGTTTATATAGCCATCGGCCTTTCGCTTCTTGGCAGGCCGATCGTGATCAAATCTGAGGCAGAGATAGTGCCCCAATATAGACGTTGTGTTTGGTTTCGTAATAGCCCTGGTAACAATAGCAAGGGTACCTTTTTTGGACCAAGATTTTGAACGTTTCATGTTAATATCAGAAGCAGATTCGTCAAGAAACACGCAATCCGTCAGCAAGTTCATGTCTGTAGTTTCCCACTTACAAACACAAACATGTCGTTCCTCAGCCTTTGTTCGACGGTTTCTCTCACTAAGTAGAGTGAAAATATGCTTTTTTCAACGAAAGGTTACATTCACTTCTCATCAACTTATAAACAGTGCTGCTTGAGACTTTAAGATCATAAAATCGCTTCAATAAATGCTCGATCACGTCAACAACACCAGCAGAGGAATAGCATTAATGATGTTGATAGCAGTTGCTTTATGCTCTCCGGTTAAGATGCATGCACGACCCATGTTCTTACAGCTCTCATAAATACTATCAGGCCACACATTATACTGTCTGACCCATCCCTGAGCAGTTCGAATGTGAATGCCCAACTGCTTCGCTGCTGCTGATGCGCTCATACACTTTTCAAATCCTCAGATAGAAAGATCTATCCTTATCCTGCACGGTATTACGCACATAATCACGCTTCACGTTGGCCTCCTTCATATGAATGTCTTCATCTTTTGGCTTTTCTCGAATTCCATTTCTGAAAATGCGAAATTGATTTTGATTAATCAGCGACATAATTTTGACTTGTCAGCGACATCAATTTTAATTGGCTGCGACATTGGACTGTATACATATCAAAGAACTGCTGTTGCATCCATATGCATCATACATATCAAGAAGGTGGGGGGCGTACATGATGCCTATATCAGGGCACAGACGGTTCTGCCAGCTTTTAATTTTCTGCTGTCACGATACTACTGCCTTTGTGTAGTACCAGTAGAAAGATCTTATGTTATGCAAGACAGTCATGCATGGCAACAGTTGGTTTGGTTGATCGGAAATAAAACAAACTGGGTGATGGAAAACTTTGTTTAGCGTTTTCTCTCTTCTAACTGAGTCACGTAATAATCATTCATATCACATGCATGCAGTAGCTGGCTGAGAAGAAAGTAGGACACGGACGTCGTTAAAGTTAAAGCTGAGCTGTCGATGCGTAAGTAGCAACAAAAACACATTATAGCTATTACTTATTCGATGTACTGATGAATCAGTCCACTTTTTGCTCCTCCTCACATCTTTTCCTCCGAAATGATTGCAACCCTCCAATGCAAATATTAATCAGCTTGTGCAACGGTTGAGTTCGCGCACAGTATAACAAGACACGCCAAGAAGTGTATTCATCTTGTCTTCGCTCTTCAAACGCGCTTCTTTTCAAGTTAGATCCAGCATGGGCAGAACGAGGGGTAGAGCTAAGTTGGGAGGTGCAGGGGGTGAGAAGGTGGTTCTCTCTACATTGGAACAACGAAAGAAAGAACGCACCGACCCGGATTTACGGATATCGAAACTCAGCTGCCAACCGCAGGCAACAAAAAGCTAAAAGTTTCCAGCAGACCGGCTAACCCTGCGTGTACCTGATGTCTCAAAAAAAACACACTAATACAGTACAGTTCACCGTCAGCTTCTCACGCACAAGGCCCCATTACTCTTCTCCCCCGAGAAGCTGAGCTGATTCGGGGTTAGACCATTCGTAGTCGGGCTTGATTGAGGGACAAGAAAGAAACATACCTGAGATTGCGTAAACTAAGCAAAGCCTGCTGAGCTTTGATCTCTATCTCTCTCTCTCTCTCTGGAGCTTAATTAGCGTGTGTCAAAAGAGAGTGTTGCAAGGATATCGATCAACTATCCGATCACTAACTGCTGACACAAGGTCGCTCTCAGAATGGTTTACTATACTGACCCCATCCTTCGCTCTTTTTTCTCTCTCTAGGTTGCACCTGTACTATACCTCGTTGTTGCCACATGTACGTGCTCTATCCACATTTTCGTCTCGTCCCCGAGATGTAAGGCTCATAGTTTATTATTAGCACGTATATCCGAATAAGTCCCTTTTTTCCTTTTTTCTATAATGCAGGATGCATAATTTTTTTGGAATCTGTAAAGAATCATCATCCACTTGAGAAACAAACAATCTGGGTAATCCCATCTTTTTTATGATAAGTACATTTGTAGGGTGATAAATTTTCAGACTTCATTGTTAAACAAATCAAGTTAATATGTTACATTCTTTGTAGATCACTTTTTTTGTTACATTGCCGACCTTCGCGTCGGGTTTTGAACGACAAAAAAAGATAGCCGATGGGTACACGATCTTATTTCGGTAATAAAAAAAAAAAGAAGACGGGTGTGTGCGGGCGTGAGCACGGACGGGAAAGGGGTGGCTCTAGTTACTTTTATATATTCCCACGTCTGCGATTCGCTGTACAACATGTTCATATCTGGGTTGTACGCTGAGCCATCGTTTTGTTGTTTCAAGATAACATGGCAACTTACGGTAATAATTAATTAGAACAAATTATAGAAACTATTACTAAGCTAGAAGGAGCGCCATCATAAGAGCTACAAATTTGCTGAATAACGACTTTTCTACATGTAGAATTCACCATTGTTAAGCTTCGGGGTTTTGGAATACGTGAAAGAGAGGACACGTACCACAAAAACAGCATCAATTCACTATTCATAATCCCCTTTGGTGGCATTTACTCAACACGGAGTTCTCTACGGTGTAAACCATTTATCCGAACCTTTTATTTTTGACAGAAAACAATCAAGTTGTTACTACATAGCCCCTAAAGCTATATAGTGATAGATCGTTCGTCTCCATAGTAGCTAGTAATATAGAGATTGACGGAGAGCTAACAATCTGTTGAGCGTATAATGCTAGTTACGACTGTTGAATGCTACTGCTGTTGTAGCTGCACCTTCAGTTATTTTCGTCCCCCCAAAAAAAATAACGCGGCTCATTATTGTAGCGCAGTAATAATTTACAAAAGGTCGTACCAAACATGCACAAGGAGCACCAATGTTTGTGACACACTTTTTGCGTCGGTTGATCTTCTGTGTTACCTTTATAGCTTATATTCAAACGCAATATCAATGGCAGAACCTAATCGTGGATCCCAATAATAGTCAAATTATCTTTCCTCGCTATCTCTTTTTTATTGATAGCAACGAATAAGAGGGTATGACCGTGAAGAAAAAATATATTTAGAGACCTTGTTGCATATGTAGGTTAAAAATGATAAGAGACAGAGGAGAGCATGGACGTGGAAAACGGATATGACTTACCTTGTATTCTTCCGTAAGGGTAAAAGACACGGACGAACTCTAAGACTAACGACTATCCCTCTCACAGAAATGGGATTATTTTGCAGCGAAGTTGGATTTGTGCCATTCTGTCAGGGAGCAGGCAGGTATGTACAGAATAGTGACGCGAAAGATAGAGAAACGTCTAGTTTGGATAGTAATGCAGAGCAAGTGAAGTGCGGCCTATAATCCAGTTTCTAATTTGTTATATGCATCCAGACTTATCGTTGGACGAAAGGGAGGTTACGCATGCGTAAAGATGCAGGGTTAATATCTAACAGCAGCAGCAGTACATAGTAGTGAAAAAAGTAGCTAGTAGCAGTTATGGGCCTTATTCTATATGACAGGTTTGTATCACCGATCGATCGACTGCATGCTTATATACCCTGGCCAGGGTATTTTTTTGCCGACAACTTAAGTAGTCATTAACTAATCCCTATTTGCCAAGTACTTGGAATGCGCGTTCAAGCTGTTCCTTTCTTCGTTTTATTAACTGCGACTCATCGAAATGTGTTCCGTTAAGAAGAGTTATTACTTATTATATATCATCCTCGTGCATTTTCTACTCCTGCTTATGATGCAGCAGCGTTTCCTCTAAACCACTTTACCTGTCTGCCCTCTCCTCTCGTCTCCTCTCATCTCGGCAAGTAATATGCGAGACTTTGTTAAACAGAAACATGATCCTATCAGTTCCTTGACCGATATTCTACGGGTTGAATTACAGTAAAAGCTGTTAAAGAACCTCTCACCGTCTGTCTCCCACTCGCTATGCATGCAGCCACGTCAATACATGTATTTCAGAATTGAAATGAAAAGGATAGACTAAACTCTGCTGTTGCTTCGGTTGTAGCTGACGGGATCCACAGCTAGCACGGGTTGCTTGCTTAATTTAGCATTTTGAGGTATATAAAAAGCGCATGTAATTCGTTGGTCACGGATCATAATAAATATATCAAAAGCCAAGTTGAAGTCCGAAAAAAACGTAGCGCGAGTAGAGAATGAATAAATGAAGCAGGTTTATTATCATTTTTCTTGTCGTTGACTCGAGAGGGGGAGGGGCAAGACAAGGGCTTTTATCGGGAGGTGAGCTATACGCATTACATCAATAGTGGGATTGAAGAGCCCAGAATGACTTGTAAAATATATCATGAAGAGCAAATACTAAGATTAATGACTGCTTCATTTCAATGATACCTCTGGTCTGTCGAACTAGCATGTATATTAACATGCATCAACACGCGCATATACCTAGCACGTGTATCTCCATACACGGTTATTATTATTGCTATATATTATACTCAAGAATAAGCACCGATCCAGTAGGCGGCTACAGGAAGAAATGGTGTGTGGAACAGAATATTTTTTACACCCCTTTACAATGGTGCATAAGGGAGTGGGGCAAGAAAAAGCCACGGAACCTTTATTAGCACTTCATCACTTGGTTTCTGCAACAAAAAAAGATTGTTTTAAATATACGAGTTGATTTTTGGTTCTTGGTATTAAAGAAGGCGACAATCAACGTTTGTAGACTATAGCTACTCGATTTTCTTTGGATCTGAATGCCGTATGTATGGTGGCCTAAACCAACAAGCTATGCTTTAGCGCGTGCTACACAACTACGGCAAATTCATCTAATGTGATACGTATATTTACGAGTCATACGACGCGTTGTTGCTATGTGCACGTACATTTCTTACACAAACCCACACTTGCGGTTTTTTAAACGTGCTACACATTTGTCAGCAGTACCGCTTTACTATATCGTTCGCTATGTAGTTAGTCTGTCTCACTGGAGTTTTTCTTTGATGCTTAGATTGCTTTTGGATAGTTTGCGTGTCTTACCATGGGTAGTTTTACGGGTGTTCATGTAGTAGAAGGCAGTTAATTGTATGCAAAGTCTCGATGGAGATACATGCTGGATGTGCAAAATGGTCTTTTTATGGCGTGCACTTGCTCCAGAGACTCAAGGAGAATGCTGCTTAGTGCATTGATCAAGCTCAATGTGGATACGAGCACAGCACATCCCATCATCTTATTACATGTCATCCTACTACTACTGAAGAGCTCTTTCTTGACATCAAGAGAAACTCGATGACGGGGAATAAGAAAAAGTCCGGGGAGTTAAACCAAAAGTTGCCGAGAAGCAATTTGCACAACAACAACTGTTCAATTCTACGTAATTTTCATCGTCTAAATTCTTAGGTAACGAACAATTTAGAAACGGCTTCTCCTACCACCTCCTTTTCTACCTCTGAGAAGAAGATGGGAAGCAGGCTGAAGTTAACGAATGTTCTTGGAAAGTAAAAAACCAAAAATGATCCTCAAAGTATAAACACATACCAGCAGTGGCTGAAAGTAAACTTTCTTTTAATCGTGTGTAAGATTTTTACAGCAGCGCACTTAGCAGCAGCAAAATGAAAAAAGGAATAGATGGGGGGAGGGGTAGCAGAATAAAGCCGCAAAAAGAAAGCGAAAGAATAATCACGTATATATGGCACATATGCTACATATCCCGATTACCATACTCCTGGGGCAAGCATCTGTATCGACCTCAATCCTTTATTTGCGAATGCATCTCTCCTTTCTTTTTTCGCTATCGTGACCCCTTCCTCTCTCTCTCTCTCTTTCATCCCGAAGACGACAGGCATACAGTAATGTGAGGAGGATGTGTGCTGTATCCATGTGAGTGAGAAACGATCGATCATTAAGGCCGTACATTACAAACAATTTATGTAAATTTACTGGAATGATGGTTTCACTACATGTTAAACCCTTTTCCGCAAAATATGCAGCATCATGCGAGGTTGCTCACTGTCTGCAAAAACACCAAAAATGATCGGTCACCATGCCCCCCCCCGTGTTATATTTCTTATGTCCCACTTATACATACCTTATAATAAGCCTATAAGAGAGAGTTACTTACTAGTCATTACTACTAGTTAGTCGCTCGGCGAGACGTGCGCGAAGGGGATTCGACGCGCGCCCGCAAAAAGTCATGACAACATTGCTCATCTGCTTTTAGTTACCGCGCCCATTTGTTCTCTATTGTATCATATCCTATCCCATCTTTTGTGACTCCTTCCTCGATATCATGGGTTCACTAAAGAGACAGTGCCCCTCTTGGTCTTCTGTAATTCCTATATAGAACACCATCACTATAACATACTTTAAACATTTCTCCCCTCCCCCCACCAGAAAAGAAGGGAGAAGCTCATAGATCTGATCATCCGTGGATGTAAAAATGACAAGTGTGGCTGTTATTGTTTTTTGTGCTCTATTGCTAAGTCGTAACAGCAAAGGGTGTAAAGGGGGTGGGGGGGGGTATCTTTGTTCCAAACTTTTGGTGAAATGACAGGAAAGAAAATAAGGGAAATGAAATGGTCATATGTAATCGAGTAGCAAGTAGTGATGATGGATAGTAATAGTAATAGTAGTAGTAGTAATAGTAGTGGTAGAAAGAAATAAAAACCATAAATAGCAATGGAAAAAATGTTCCCAGACAAAAAAAGGATCATGGAAAATGATTTGATGCCTATTAGTTAAGATATGTATAGTATAAATGTCGTTGTTGTTGATTTGGTAAATGCGTGATTGTTGGTTGTGTGTGTAATAATGGTCGTAAGGTCGTGAAAATGTGCATGACGATGAGTGCTCAAAATAAAATCCCTGCTTTCCCCACCCCCACTTTTTGTGTGTGATTATACTGTGTATATGTGATAGTGTGTGAGTGCTCTCTCTCTCTATAGATGACAGATTATTGTATGTGGTGTGTGTGTGTGTGTGTGTGTGCAAAGAATGAAAAATATGTATTCATCAGGACGCGCCATTGTCCTCATTATTCTGACGATGATGCTGATGCTGATGATGAAGATGAAGATGATGTGTTGGATCTTGATGCGGATGGTTGATATGATGAGGATGATGAGGAGAAGGTTGATGTAGCCACGGTCGATCTGTGGTGATAGCTGCTGCAGGAGAAGGAATAGACGAGCTACTACTAGATACATGTGCAAAGTAGTCATCAGTCATCATGGATGGTTGGATAGACGGATTGCTACTACTGCTCGTGCTGCCGGTGCTGCTGCTAGGTTCTAGAGGTGTCGCACTACTGCTACTACTGGACGGTAAGAATGTGGTAGGCGATGCAGTTGACGGTTGCGTGGTCGTTGTTCTCCGGACTATCGGAGGTAACTGTAGAGATTGTGTGAACAGCGATTGCGGCGGCGGCGGGTTGCCCTCGGTCGTGTTTCCATAGTTGCCCTCCACATCCTTTTGTTGTTGTTGTGGGGATAGCAGTAAGTTTTGCATCGACATGGCATGCATGGAGTAGGACGCATCGGTGGTCGACGACGACGATGATGCGTATGCAGGCACTGTGGGTTGTTGTTGTTGTGGAGGCGGAGGGGGCGGTAAGGCAGGCACTGCAGACGCAGGTGACGATAATGATGGATGGTGCTGGTGCTGTTGTTGTTGTTGCAAGTACGGAATTGGCGTAGCAGGTTCGACTTGGTGTGCAGGCAAACGGAATCGCGATGAAGACGATCCTTCACCGGGATCATGAACAATGAATGGCGAAACTCGATCGTCATCGTCGTCGTGTTCGTCCTCAGTTTTCCGTCTTTTTCTAAACGTAGAGCAACGAACAACGATCCCCCCGTTATATAAGAGTTAAAATATAAGGGTTAGCATTGGGACCAACTTTATGATTAATTGAAACTTACGCGTTTGTGGATGTGCGCGTCTCCTTTCGAATGCGAATACGGACGCCTTGATCCGAAAAGCATCGGGTCAGAAATGTAGATTCTGTGCGTTTATACATGAGAGTTGGATTAAGGCATGCATTAAATTTTATCTTGGGGGAGGGGTATTCAGAGAAAAGAAAACTTTGTATTCTTTATCAACGTACCTGACATGCCCGGAAATGCTGCAAACAACGTACATGCATCAAAGACATATTCAACCCAATGAGCATACCATTTTTTTAATACTGACCGAAATAAACGATAAAACTTACTTTTTGGTGAATAAACTTGGAATGGGTTCGAGAACACTGAGCATATGCGGAATACGTGGGATCTAGATGTACGGAGGTGCAAAAAAGTCAGTGGTACAGTATAAGTTGCTATTCGATACTGTATCCCAGTTGTCTTCCTAGCACGCGGGGAGGAAGAGGAGGAACATATATGTGCCACACACGCGAGCAAGCATGTACACAACAGCAACACAAGTAAAAGAGAAAGTAAGAAACGTACTCTTCTATCTTGAACAGAGTGAACTTGAGCTTAAAGAACCCTTCATGGCGAACGCTTATATCGGCAAAGATGAAAAAGCCGCCGTCTGTGTTGTTATGTACATAGATGCTTGAAATGAGACAGACACCAGGAATGAAGCCATACTAACAGACGCTAACCTACCTCTATTATCGACATCTTTAAGTTTGTGCAGCGATTGCACAACAGAACCCGCAGTCGTCCGTGTGCTATTCGCGAAATGCAGGTCTTCCCCCGTTGTTGTTGCTAGTGTCGCGTAGAGAAAAAAGTATGGGTTCTGAAGGCAGGCTGAACTATATCCAATTGAAACAGAAATAAAAAGATTTGCAATCTTGACTCGGCTCAGGGCTTCTTTTTTTACTTCGCCACGTAGTAGAATTGGAGGTAAAAAAAGCTCAAAACACAAAAGAAAAGAAATGAAATTTGCTTACTCGTTATCTCGATCAATCAACTGTACAATGGGAGGCGGATCAACAGGTCGTCGATCGACTAACCAATAGAAACACGACGAGTTCATGTAAGAAGCCAAGCATAATAAACGAAGGATGTGCGTGATTGGAAAAAAGGATTTGTTTCTTTCACCTTTTTCTTTAAAGCTACATAATCGTGCCTTGACGGGCTGCTGGCGTACAACGAGCTGAATGCGGCTAAAATTATCATTATTTTTGATTCATTTTTTTTTTTTGGTTCAGTTTCGAGCAAGTAAACAAAGACGTAGAAGAACAAGAGCGAGCGCAGCACTAACTTTCCCTCGGTAATGTCAGAATGCGATCGTGGTTGGGATGTCGACATGACGCGATAATGAGCGAGCGGGATAAGTTTCTGCAGTTTTTGGAGTGTATTTTTTCCAGAAAAAAAAAAGAGTGTGAGAAGGAGTAAGAAAAAAAAAGTTTTATGACATGTAAGAAAAAAAAGATATAGAAAGGAACAAGAAAGAAAAAGAAAGAGAGAAGGAAAAGAGAGAGAGAGAGAGAAGAGAAGAAGAGAGGGGCAGGAAAAGTACCTGTGCGTTCTATATATATATGCCTATTTGAGTTCAACCATGCGTACGGCACACAGCACACACACGCACTAACTCATCCACACACACCCATTCACAATTCATATTAGTGGTGCCCAGCGAGTCCAGCACATACATAATCCAAGCTCTTTCTTCTTTAAATGGTCGCACCCACATTTACATCGCCCAATTAAGAAACAAGCTTTTTGTTACAGTACCTTGCCCAAACTGCTGCCATGTATACCAAGCCATCCTGCCATTCTAACAGCATGCCCGAGTTCTTGGGATTTTCTATCTTGTTTACCACTATGCTGAACCGCTCTATTTGTGTCTCGTATACGTCCCTGCTATATGACAAAGTAGTAGCAATAGTAGTAGAAGTCATTATTATAGATGGCTAGCACCGACATTACCCGTTGTTGGCCCTGAAGATAACATAATGTCTAGGGGGGGAGAGCGAGAGTAAACTAATGATGGTTGGGGGGACGGAGAGAGGAGGACTAGTGAAGGCTTGTTTCAGCTGGCTGTTCCAGAAGAATAAAAGGGCTCTAACATGCCCATGGCTTCTTAGTCTATTCGCCTTGTCTCTTCTCCAAAGTCCTATGGCCTCTCCTAGGTCTCCTGGTTCCTCCCCCAAGGAAATACAGATCATCCGACATAACGGCAGCAGCAGGCAATAGCATCCATATTCAGGAATGCGATCCAATCATTCGGATTCCGATATTCCTAGCATCAAACACCTTCTCCCCCCCAAAGTCCCTTACCACAACTTCAAGTAGGACGAAGACACTTGTCAAGTGGCTGTTATTGGATAGCGTTATGCATATCATCATCGCTGAGCTTTTTTTCTTCCTTGTGCGCTCTGAACGGGGAATGGGGTTTTTTTTGCCCTTAACAAATCTCTTTTACACACACCACATCATCATCCATCACCAATCATCATCATTCAGACACACACACACACACACGCAGCATCACTATAGCCCCGCTCTCCTAGCCCCTTGGCTTCCCCCCCTTTGTTTCTTCTTGTTGCGACATGTGCGTGTGTGCGTGTGTGGTCCCCAAGATAGATACATATTGAGTAACGTACCATGAGTTGTTTGCATTTTTGGTTGGAATGGGAAACGGGATGATCCAAAACTACGGCTCACGGGCCTGAAACAGCGGTTTTGCGGAGTGTATGTAACATGCACATGCAGAAGTTTTTTTTTCTTTTTCCTCAACTTGGCATCTCCCCCTCTCATCTCAACTCTTGGATTATTTTAATACCTCTGTATTAAGCCCACCTTTTTATTCTTATATTCCATATTTCTTTCTTACTCCTCTTTTGCTGATGCTTGATTCCTCCACCCCCGCTTTTTTTTTTGTGTCTGTGCGCCCATGTTACAGTAACCAAGCAATTTGAATCCTTATGGCAATGGGTTGCTAGGTTTCCAAACGCGTGTTGCTATTCAGTTGCTATAGTGTTGCTATGACTATCTACTGGCAAATGTTGGACTTTTAAACAACCACCTCTACTATGTGCTCTAAAATCGCGTCATTTCCAGCGATTCGGATAAATAAAGCATACAAAAATCAGGGCGCGTCTTTTGCCGAATGATGTAAACGTCCACTTTTTTTGCGCGGAATCTTCGGCTGAATTCCCGCCCGACAATAACAAGTCCAAGCTGTGTTTTTATTATTATTATTTATTACGCTTTCAAAAGACTCTATTTCTTTTCTTTTCTCTTTTCTCCATTTATCACTCGTTTAAATATGCGTTTTGCTACTTCTTTAATCGGTACCGCCCGTTCTGCTGCCAAGTCGACCACTCAGTTCCAGGTACATAATAGTCCCGAAAAATAAGCAAGGGGGGGGAGGATTGTATGCGTGCCGGAACAAAAACAATTACCGATTCCCGAGACGCGTCATGAATGTTGACATTTTTACATTCCTCCATTTATAATGGTCCCATAGGCACGTCCTTACGCCACACAGTCTGGCAAGAAGAGTGGTGGTAATGGTCTTGTTTTGACTGCTTTGGCCGGTCTCGGCGTTGCTGGTGGTATCTATTATAACCAGAATCAAGCTACTGTAGCTCCCGCTGCCGTCGCAGCAGCTGCTGTTCCTGCTTCGCCTGCCTTTGACCCCAGCCAGTTCAAGGGTTTCAAGGTACAAAAATACTGGAGAAAACTTTGGATAGAACATTGGAAAAAGTGCAAAGGAAAACAGAAACTGACTGACTGGAATTGTGGATAAATCGTGCTTTTTCCAGTTGCAAAAAATCGAAAAGATCAACCACAACACCAGCTTATACCGTTTCGATCTCGACTCTGAGAACCATGTTGCCGAATTGCCCGTTGCTTCATGCGTCATTACCCGCAAGCCAATTACTAAGAAGGATGGCTCCCCTGGTTTCATTATCCGCCCTTACACGCCTACCTCGGCCGATGATGTAATTTTTTTTCTCTGATTGCGCCATTTGTTTCGTTATCCAAGCTAAGACCAAATCGTTGTTATCTATTTAGACCAAGGGCTATGTTGACTTTATTGTCAAGGAATACCCTGAGGGTAAGATGAGCAAGCACATTGCTAACCTCAAGGTCGGCGACACTTTGGAGATGAAGGGTCCCATTCCCAAGTACAACTGGACCGAAGGTCGTGTTGACAACGTTGCCATGATTGCTGGTGGCACTGGTATCACCCCCATGGTTAGTGATTTTTCTAGTTGCTTGTACTGCATCACATGCGGTGTGGAAATCTGATAAGAAAAACTGATTATTTATCATTATCATCATTAATATTATTATCATTAGCTTCAAGTCATCCGCAAGGTCTTTGACAAGAAGTCCAACGATGACAAGACCAAGATTACCTTGATTTTTGCCAACCAGACCGAGGAAGATATTTTGCTCAAGGAAGAATTGGATACTTATGCCAAGGAGTACCCCGAGCGCTTCCAGGTCGTTTATGCCTTGGACCGTCCTCCTAAGGAATGGTCCGGTATCACTGGCTTCGTCACTGCCGATGCCATCAAGAAATACTTGCCTACTCCCGAGACCGAAAGCCTCAAGGTCTTCGTCTGTGGTCCCGACCCCATGGTTGCTTCTCTCGCTGGCCCTAAGGCCAAGGATAAGTCCCAGGGCGAGGTTAGCGGTATTTTGAAGGAGTAAGTTTTATTATGTGTTTGGATTTTATACATTACTGACTGTGAAAAAAACATTACCTGTGTATATTATTGACGATCTTCTGTTTACTTGTATCTATAGGCTTGGCTATGGTCAAGACAAGGTTTACAAGTTCTAAACTGGCTATCTCCTCCATTCCTAAAACTATAATCGCTGTAACATATAAAATATAAAGCTGTTATAAAAAGTTTATATATTGTTTGATTTACACAAAGGGTTAAATACAAAAGCACAATAGGTGTAATGGTTTGGGATGTGCGGGTGTAAAAGAGGGCTTTTTTTATAAAAAAAAACAAAGGAAAGGGCTATGTTGTAAGGGTATGATTAAAAGGAAAAGATAGAGTCGCTTGTACTGCAAAAGCGGAGAAGAATATATACTCAATATACTAATACAAACTTGAAAAACAGGACCCAACTCAAAGCTGCAAGGCCAAGATAAATGCCACCATAAATCCAGTTGGCCCATAATTTCTCTTGAACAGCAGACGTGTCGACCTTGTTTTCAGTGGCCTCCAATCGTCTTGCCTCTTGTGCACTGCGGTCAAGCAAAGAGCCATAGATGGTCCAATCAAGAACGCACAAGACTAATCCAGCAAACACGGCAAAGATACCGATAATGATGAAAAAGTCAATCACGCCGCTGTAGCCTTGATGTGCATCCTTGTCTTGCAACAAGCCGGTAGCGATATCAAATAGAGAGGCACCAATGTTTGTGCCTGACTTGATCAGGCCCATGCCCGTGCCAACAAGTGACAGTGGAAGAATGACGGGGACTGAAGACACAAGACCTACGGGGCCCAGGGCCAAACTGACGCTGAAAAGAAGCATGCCAATGATAGGGTTCAAATAGGTAAAACCTAATAGCATAAAGCATGCTAAGAAGGTGATACCGCTTGCGAGCACTTTATGAAAAAAATGGATTATTCGTTAAGATGGGAAAAAATGACAGTTCTTTCTTTTTGATATCATAGTAATGCAATAAAAGTTGATATACGTACTCATCCATGTACGTTTGCCAAATCGGTCGACACAGATACCCAGCAAAGGCATCAAAAAGATAGGCAGGAGTTGTGCAACGCTAGCTGTAGCAGCAGCCTTTGCATTATCGTAGCCAAATTTGAGCTTGACAAACTCGCTACATGAATTAAATGTTTGTTATGCGTGAGTGAAAAGAAAGAGGAGTCATAGGCCTTTTAGTTAGAGCTTTACCTGTTGATATGCAAGAAACATCCCCAAGCACCCCCTAATAAGAACTCCATGATAGCAATAAGCCAATAAGCATGAGGCAAGTACAAGAGCTTAGACCAGCTGAATGTTTTCTTGCGGCGAAGCGCTTGAGCACCTTGTTGGCATGTGCCTGAAATGATGGATCGCATGAGCATTATGTAGACCAAATTGATCACGAGCGAAAAGACGCACAAAATTGCAGAGAACTGTATAGAGTAAGAGTCATAATATATGTATTAAATTAGCAAACAAAGTATGTAGCGCAAATCATCAATCAATCAATCAATCTTTTGACGGCAAGCATTTATCAATTAGCTTATAATAAGGATAAAGGGAGGGAAAGGGCAAGGAGCGAGTAAAACCGCCACAATAGTTGTCTCGAGCGAGAAATATAGAGGAGGAAACTTACCCAAAAGCCATAACCGTACCAGCCAGTGAAA
Organism: Zychaea mexicana; assembly: GCF_025766255.1. Taxonomy (NCBI): domain Eukaryota; kingdom Fungi; phylum Mucoromycota; class Mucoromycetes; order Mucorales; family Lichtheimiaceae; genus Zychaea; species Zychaea mexicana. The sequence continues at coordinate 28,973 of NW_026516831.1, read as the reverse complement.
TTGGCGATCGGAACCACCGTTGCTTGTGCCAGGAAAGAGGCCTATTTGTGCATGGTGAGGTGCATTATTTGTTGTTTTAGAACAGAAGCTGACACGAAAAAGAAAGAAGACAGATGTGCAAGATGATGCAAGCTGTATAAAAAAATACAAATATCATCATTATTTACCAAACGGCTCGTCGTCATCATCAGAGCCACTACACCGGCCAGATTACGACCCTTGAACCATTGGCTCAAGATGGTCTCTTGAACGATCACCACAGTGCCACTACCGATGCCGTACATGATACGTCCAACAATCATGGTTGACAGACTCGCATTGTGGGTGGATGCAGCCACCAAGATGTTTCCAACAGTAATAAGCACAGTGGTCAAGATCGAGCCGGTGCTAGTGCCAAACGCGTCAAGAAAGATGCCGCCTATGACAGGTAAAATTGTGTTTACGATGGATACACTTGACTGGAGCACGCCATATTGTGAGTTGGTGATACCAAACTCCTATTTTTGAGATTGAGCAGAGATAGATAGAAAGATAGATAGATAGATGATGTATCAGATGTTTTTGTTTTGATCAATACACGAACACACGATAAAAGAAGATTGTGAAGGGTTTGATAGAAACGTGCCTCCTTAACGGTTGATTTCATTGCACCGAGCGTATGTGCGGCAAAATGGCTACCCACTACACATATAAACATGTGTGTTGCGTTTTAGAAAAGGATGATGCGTATATATCGTTTACGAGGATCTTCTGATTTGTAGTGGTTGTAAAAGTAGTACTAGTTGTAAAGGATTGTTGTTATTATTTACCAGCCAGAAAAATAGCGCATGTAAGAGCAACTGCTTTGTATTTCCACGGCTGATTCGCTAAATGGCAATAATCGTCATCGCCATTCGAAGCACATTGTTTGCCTTTGGGATCATTTGTTCCTGATGAGCAACAGTAAGGACTAGTACTAGAACAACATGTTTTGGTGGGAAGCAAAGGAGAACGTTCGTCGTCGTCAACGGCCGTCTTATTATCGCTGTAGAAGGACATGTTGTTGATGACGCATTAAAAAGCTGTAGAAAGAAAAAATAGCTGAAGAAAGAAGAATAAAAAAGTAAAAGAGACAAGGTTTATATAACGACTTTCATTATTATTATATTTAGTAAATTTGCATGTACACTGGGTACAGTATAAATAAAATAAGTGTGCAGAATAAGTGTACAGTAACGAAAAAAAAAACTCATTACTATATCACGCGCACGATGAGGGGTCCCTATCTCTTCTTATTATATATACCATCGTTTCTTTCGTATTTCATTCCTTCTGCTGACGGGAAATACGTAGAATGGTGCGCAAAAGTATAACCTATCAACATCGATCTGATAAAGTATCACCAGAAATTTTTCGTAATCAGATAAAAAGAAGGAACACTGTCAAGTCAATTAACCTGCTTCTTCTTCCCCTGATCCTGCCGTCATTGTATGCTATTGCAAGCGGCGATTGTGTATATCAGGAAGTGAGAAATATTACGCCACATGATTCGCTTTAGATGCTAAGTTCTAGCCTACTGTCAGAGACTTGTTGACTATTTGTTTGTTGTTCACTCCACGACAGACAGCAGTAGCATCTCTCTAAATTTCGCTGTGTGGGCGGACATGAGCATCTGTCATTGTGACACACCGGTTTGCTCAACCCCGGTTTTGGTTCTGTTTTGTTGATATGCACTTGCCCTTAGTGCATATACTATATACTATTGTCGTTGGCAAAAAAGATAAAAAAAGAACTACAAGGAACGAGAAAGTGTCTTGTGAAGGTCTATTTCGCAATCAGCCGATCCTGTGCCACGATAAAGCCCGATCACTTCGCACCCATGAAAGTGCAACAACTGAATGATACCATATGGGCACATCGTCATCCCGTATCGTATCACCTGAGTTCCAGCGAGAGTGCAATGAGCAACAGCCTAGTCTTTTTGCGCCATGAGGAGGTGTAGCTCACAACTGCATACTGTGGATATGTATAATTAAACCTGCCGTATACCTGCATCACTATTCGTCCCAACAATCGGTTAGATTGGGCTGCCTGCCCTGCTTTCGGAGAACACACAGAGTGGTCGGAAGTCAAAAGCCGACGTGCCCGCCGCGCTGCAACTTTTGGGGACATATAAAAGAAAAAGGAAAAGCTTAATTATTCCATTTGCGATTTAATAATGCCTCAAGGTATAAAGCCATTCCTTCCGTGACAACATATATACTCTTTAAAAATAATCTTCAACTTCATTTATATATATAATGTAGTTGCATATACGAAATCGCCAGAACAATTGGCGGCAGCTTCAAAAGCTGGCAATGCTAGTCGACCACGTGAATTTAGTTCAGCCAGTCAACTCATCCTTTTCTTTTACTTGCTTGGCTACAACAATGTCAGTTTTATGGGCTGGTTCTGGGTCATGTATGGAACCTTCTTCAGAATTGCAATAACCCGCTTTCAATTTCATGACGTCCATGAAGTGGTTTGGGACGCCTTGATCATTATTCAGTCCAGTGCTTTTATCGAGATTATCAACTCTGCTTTTGGTAAGTTTGTTTTCTCAAAAATCCCTCCTTTCCCTTTGCTTTTCTGGCGGGAATGTGCATGTTCACGCACTTTGGCGTCCCTGTAAAAGAAATCGATCCAAATCAACTAAATATACATATTTATTTTTTTAAGGATTCGTACGCGCACCTGTTATGACCACGGCTATGCAGGTTGCATCCCGATTGTTCTTGGTCTGGGGCGTCAACTATATCTTTCCCGAAGTTCAATCACATTGGGCTTTTAGCACCATGATGATCGCGTGGTCCGTCACCGAGTGTATCCGTTATTCGTACTATACCTTGAACCTCATTGGTCAAGTCCCCAAGTTTTTGACCTGGGCACGCTATAACTTCTTTTTGGTGTTGTATCCATTGGGCGTAGGATCCGAGTTAATGATGGTTTATCAAGCATTGCCGTATGCTTACGAATGGAACCCTTACTACTACTACTTCATGATCGTTGTTGCTCTCGTCTATCTTCCAGGTATGAATAATCGTAATCGTTGTAAATTGGGTGGGATCACCAATAAGAGTCTTTTTAAGGGTGATAGCTCATAATGGTTGCTTTGGGAATTTACTGATCGACATATTATTTGTTTAGGTTTCCCTGTTTTATTCATGCATATGCTTGCGCAACGTAAAAAGTATCTCAAGGGCACTTATATGGTTGCCGAAAAGAAGCAGCACAAGGACTAAATAATGCAATAACTACTACAATCTTATGTACAAATAAAGCAATATCTCTTCAAAGAAAGACATCAGCGATGCCCCCACCGGAGATTGCATAGGACGCTTCGTTTTCAGGCATGTCGGGCGAATCATAGATCTTGGCGACTCGTTCCTCACCACGACCCTTGCGCAAGTAGATGCGTGTTGCCGAACTAGATAAAAAAGAGTATTTTGCGGTCAGCCATCTCCCCTTAATACTGCTTTCTTCCCTCGAAAGAACTCAACGAGATGCTACTTACGCGTGCGCCTATAATTGAATTTAAATATATAACAGACGTTCGAGGAAAGTTCATAATGGGCCCCATGATCCTCTCACATCGTTTAATACTAGGAAAGAGAGTTGTTGCTTACCAAAATATGGCCACCGACGGGCTTCTTGGGATCAGAGACAAATGTCATGCCACCTAGATATAAGTTGTACATAGAGTATATTCGCTATGAGCAGCTCCACATGATAAGATATGCCAATACGTGGGGCAATCAGCAAAACACTTTTTACACATTACCACCAGGATCAGATGACACTTGATTGGTAAGGAAAACGGCAACATTGTATTCTTCGGCAATCTTGGTCAGTCTACTGAGCATCTGATTCAACTTTTGCTGTCGCTCGGCTAACTCGCCGCGACCTGCATAATCGCATCTGAACAACGCAATGATTGAGTCCACCACCAAAAGACGATACACGCCCTTCTCTTCGGCAAACTTGGCCGCAACCTCGGTAATCAAATCCATTTGATGGTCGCTGTTCCAGGCGCGCGCAATCAATATATTGTCAAGTGCCACCTCTGGGTCTGCTCCGAATCGTTCGGCGATGGCTCGGATTCGGTCTGGACGGAACGTGCCTTCAGTATCAATATATGCTATTGGTATTCAAAAAAGAAGCCATAAAGATCAATATCCAGCTATCACTGGCCATTCATTTTTGATTGTTGCTGTAAAAGAAAAGAAGAGTACCTGCTTTGCTACTGGCGCCACCACATTCAGGAGGAAGCTGGACTTGCACACACATAGTATGGGCCAGTTGAGTCTTGCCGGTACGATATTCGCCGAACGCTAGTTGTTAAGTTTTTTTTTTTTTTTTCGTCATAAACATGATCAACATCTCTCGCTTTCTCCCTTCCTTGCAGAAACAATGGGAATATATTTACCCTCAGTAATAGACATCGTTTGAATACCTCCTAAAGTTAGAATAATCGCAAGCAGTAATTAATATATGGTTGGAGAAGATTCAAACAGTTATGATGAGCAGAATTGGAGTAGAATGCAGTACCTCCAAGCAAGGAATCAAACTGCTTGCTTCCAGTAGAGATCTTTACCACCTTTTGTCGATGCTGCGACAGCTCTGTTCCGGTCATAAAACCACAACCCTAATCACACAACGATAATATGATATGTTACTCGCTTTCCTTTTCATATTTATGCTTTTCATGTCGCACTTGATAATTCCAGTAGACATATCTTATTCGTTGTCCAATCAATAGTCGCAATTACCTGTGCTTTAGCGGCGGCATCCTTGATTTTGTCAACCTTGGTTTCGGACAATCCCTTGATCTTCAACAGACTCCTTTTGGTCATCATTTGCGCGCCCTATACACGTCATCATCATTCTTTTTATGTCAGCCGATTCTAATACACCCCAAAGTCTTTATATCAACAAAAGAAGGACAATCCAGAACATACCCGGATGGTGCATACGCCGGCACCTTTCAGCTTGTTAATGTCGGCCATGCCAATACCATGAACTTGCAGCTCGTCAATTGTTGTGTAAAACTACAGAGTTTTTAAAGATTAGTGTAGATGGATGTGTCAAAAATAATGTAATTCTGTGCTGTTAAAGAGCACAGCACTTTCTCTTCTTTCTTTGCTCGCTCCCTTCAGGCCTCGGAATACCTGCTCTTCGGCAGCATCAAGTTCTTCATCACTGGAAGAATCATTGGCCGTTTGTTGGTCTTCAGATTGCTGTTTGTTCTTTGGGGGCATGTTTACTTGGAGGGTTTAAAAGGGATTTGAGAGGGAAAAGCGGAAAAGAAAAAGGCGCTGTCAAATTCCTAGTCGCAGTTTTCTCATCAGTTTTTGCTGCGAGCCTTTTGTATCTGTCTGTGAGTATATGTTATCTTTTTTCTTCCTCCGATGGACCGTGCATGATAGAGAGGACAATAGAATGGGAGCTGTGAGAGGACAGAATCGATCGCCAAAATGATTTGTGTCGTTCAATGACGTGGACTTCCTTTAGTATTCTGGCCCTGTCACATACCCACCTATAATAAGCGATTTTGATTAACCTCATGCATTTACTGCTCACTACACTTGTATGAATTTTATTTATGTTTGAAACATGGTATATAGCGATTATTGACTTTATTCGACTCCCAATAAGACCATTCTATTGTTGAGCATTATGCTTTAGGCATTACATCACCGCTTAAACGTCTTTCACTTTGTGTTAACGCTTAGGTTCCAACGCTTCTCCGACTCACCTTCTTAGAGCACCTGCAGCGGTCGCTGTTAAGAACCTGTTATGTTAAATTTAACAGTTTATTTAACAGCCAGACCTTGCAGCGGTTGCTGTTAACGTCCTGTTAAATTTAACAGCCCGAACAAAAACTGTTAAATTTAACAGTTTCTTGAATCGAGAAAAAGGACTTGAAAAATAAAGCTATATCTCACTTCATTCTTTGTTTGTATTCTTCAAATTGAACAACGCTACTTCTAACGCCACTCGCCTGTCTGACGTTTCTGCCGCTGCCCCCTGCTCAGGAGAAAGGGCAAAGCTTTCATTAAAACCAACGACGTGTGAAGTTAACAGCTTCGTAACAGTTAAGCTGTTACGCACTGTTAAGCGGGCTGTTAAACTCTGAAATTTAACAGTTTCGTAACAGCGACCGCTGCAGGTGCTCTATGGGAGCTAGATATAAGTGGCAATCCACTGTATCATATGCGTTACTGTAGACCACCCTATTCTTGTCTATGATAAGCGACGACACTGGCTCGAATTCATAAGTCATATTTTACTCTACAGTACAAGGTTCGCAACTTAAAAAAGAGTTTTCTATGGCGATACTGAAAATATCAGATTCATACTTTGCGCATTACTGCATACTATCACTGTTATCTTTGTATGATTCTGTGGACGCTTGTATTGCTGCAGATAATTCAACTAAATTCACTTTTCTCGTTTATTTTGACAGTTCTCTCTCTCTCTCTCTCTCTCTCCTCGAAGCAGTGTAGTGTGACGGGAAAGAATCTTGACCATCACGTGTACAGTATGGGAATCTCTAAAAGTTCTTCCTTTTCTCTCTTTTCATTTCCAGCTTTCATTGGTCGTGACTCCATCTAAAACTCAAGGAAGTAACAACGGTAAGTATAGCTGGAATGAATATTGTGTCTGTGCTTGCTTATCTGGAAAGTGTAAAGATGTTTGCCATGACGTGTCAAGAGTGCGTATGTCGAGTGCGCAGTAGTTGCTTATGGTCCTATTTTCTTTGAGTGGCAGGCACTGCGGTGGTTGGTTTCTCTCTTTTTCAAAAGAAATGCAAGTTTAGTTGGATCGAACTTGGGTTGGAGGAGGATCATGGTATGTCGTGTCAAAAAGAAAGGGGGCAGCTCCCTGCTGACCTTCTCTTTTATACCAGCTTGCTAGAAGAAGTGTTCTTGCCTTGGCTGCAGATTTTTGTATTTATCGGTGATCAGCTTCCCCACGTCTTGTGCATGAGTATGAGTGAGTACAGTTGGACTTAATCTTAGCGTAAGTGTGTGGTAGTGGTGTAAGTAACAGCTCCTCATGATGTTCATCCTCAATAGGTCAGTAATGTATAGACACCTCCATTGGTGTCCTACTGTGATCCCCTTCATCGAGTCCATTATTAATTCATGCAAGTGACAAGGGGTAGTGGGATTATCATTATTGCTGCAAGAAGCCAACTTGTGAAGCAGCCCATCTACTGTGCTCAATATCTATCCATTTGCCTCAATGATTGCGAGTGCTTCGAATGGACACGGAGGAATTTGTTGGAAGCCTCATCTTCTTCAATTGATTTTTTTGGAGCATCCCCTTCCTATGAATTTCTTTCCGTTGTTTATTGTCCTTGCGCTGTATATTCTATATCAAAAATTACTCGTTCCCATTTCTTTACTCCCTCCCTTTGCATTCTTTGTATTGCCTAGTAGCCCCTGTTCCCTCGGACGTTGCATCGCATCATGCGAACGACAACTCTTCATCCCAGGCACTTTCAGGGAAGAAGCCCTGTCTTTTATTATCATGTACCCCAGCCACGGGTCAAAAGTGCGTTGGTGGTCCCGGTGAATGCGTGGGATGCTTTGCCTAAGTATTCACTATCATTTGTGTGCGCATGGAAGGATTGGGTTTTCCTTTTTCAATGGGATACATATCTTAATAAATTTTCCTTGTTATCAACACACGAGCACTAAGAGTTTTCCGGGAAAGGTCATGATATCTATATTAAATCGAGGCATAGGAAAAATAGATTGATAGCTTGTGAAGAGACTCGTCTCTGTGCTTTATATTTTCATGACGATATTAGTTAAAATAGCAAAGTCTCTCTCACATTGCCATATGTCCCTGTATCATTTACTCACAGCCGCTTTTGGTCAAAGTCCAGCTTTGTTACAAAGGACGTTTCCCCTAAAAATATGTCGAAACAAGCAAAAATACCTCGCATCTGACAATGTACGCAAAAAGAAGAGCGACTGAAAAATTCTTGATGTATCGAGTTAACTACAGTGGTCTCCCGTGTTTTAATTAACCTCAGATAAATTCAACCTCCAGTTGCGTCTATTTTTTTTACGGGATTTGGGTAAAAAAAAGCATATAGTTTCTACATGATACCCACCCTCACTTTTTTCATCTCTCATTAGTTACAACAACCTTCTCAAATCCCCCTTTGAGGTTAATCTTAATGAGGGACCACTGTAATAACAAGTTACCAAGGTTCATTGATAGTCATTCGTAGGTGATCGATTAATGGTGTAATAATGTTAACAGCTATCATATCGATTAACAGCATTTCTGCGCAACGAAGTACCACGTCGCAGATATATAATTGACCATTCACTGCTATTATGCAAGCAGGCAGGAATACCACCATGATAATAAAGCTTTGTCAAATTAAAGGAGAGCAAAATTTACTTGACAAAGCCTATTTGTTTTACTCAGTATACATTCTTAAATGTCGACTGTCGGCAGGAACTGATCAAGTATGTGATCGTTGAGTTCCTCTTTCGTACATAACGCTAATTAAAGGGAGAACGTCCTCATTATGATACATTGAACATTAATGCGAACTTGTAAAGCTCCATGTCTGTGGAACACAAGGGCTTTTTGGATCTTGACTCTTTTTCTGAGTTGCATGACCTCTTCCTTGATGTTACACTTTTTTCCCAGGCATTACGCCCGCAGGCTCTGGGCGGACATGTGTATACATACCATCACTATCATAAGCAATTTAGTCATTTGTATAAGTGCAGATCCTACTACCATGACTGCAGAGGAAGAGGAGGTGATGGCATGCTTGCATGCTTGCTTGTTCGTACATGCATCCGCTTGGTAAGGTACATATTTGCCACTTATTCTCCATCACCAAAAGAGAACGTTCCATTACACAAGCGGAACAAACTGGAAAACTGCCGTTTTGTATATGTAGCTTACTATCTGTACGTTGAACGAGTTAAAGGCCAACTCGATCTAGATTGCGCTAATATGGGAAGGTGGGCTGAAGATCGCTCCTTCTTTTTACTAATGTAACCACGGCATTCTGGAGCACATGAGCTTAATTTTGAGAGTTCATATGTTCTTTTTCTTTCTATCCTCAACATAAGAATTCCTTCCAAACAACCTTTGAAGCTTGATATGTAGAGATCAGTATATTCTTCACACTGTTTTTTGTGGACAGATTTGAATTTAAAAGGTTCATGCTTTCGCCGCGCATTAACAAGTTCCAAATGTAGGAAGTGCGCACGACACATACCCCATTTTATGAATTAATCACTTCTCTTTCCAATAAGTCAATAACACATACCCCTTTGAATAAATACAGTATGTTGTCCTAGTAGTAGCATATCTTCGTAGTAGGGTGGACAAGTGCGCCGGTCAAATGTAAACATGATATGTATATGGTCAGGCTGTATTATTGTCAAGCTCACCATCCATAAAATTCCACTACCTTATATGCTTTCAAAAGCAAATCATCACACAATAGAAGGCGTCGAAAAGCAACAGTGAGGACATTCCCTCAGCGTCGGGAGGCGCGGCGGGGATTGCTATCTGGACGACGACAGAAAGAAGACCGAGATGGTGGTTTGTACAATCAAGATTACCTCATTTGGGAAAAGGGGGGTGAGTTGCTCCTTTTGGGTCCCCATACCTTCTTTTCATTTTTATACGAAAGTTCCAGAGAAGCTTAAATTTAACACTAAATTTCCTCACCGCAGGTGTTTCGTTCTCCTTAAGCAACAAAGGACGAGAAAGAATGTAACATATGCTTTTTTTACAGAGCACATCAGAAACTGAATGAGATAGAGCAGCGATAAACTAACGACCACCTGCGTGGTACTACGGATAAGAAAAAGATGCTGTCCGTTAGAGTGACCCTTGTGTAACATTTGCGTATTCTTAAAAATTCCCTTTTGTCAACTTCGTCTCGCGCGCACAGCTGCCGATCTGAGTAGCTAGGGAATATGCTTGAAATAGTCATGACAATACAAGTGGAAGCTAAAGATGCCAAGTAGTTAAGCTGCATGATGAGTCGTCGAATGTCGGAATCTTGTCAGCGGTGCATAGTTCGAGGGAAGATCTGTTGTTGTAGGTCGGGAAGCATCCCCAATTTAGTACATTAGATACAGCAAGAAAACGAATGCGCGCAGCAGTGGGATGCTTAAAATGTACGTAGTGCTAGCTAAACAAAACTAAAATGCGACGCCCATTTTTTGGATGCACATGTGCCAGGTTCATCTGAGAATCTTGATTTGTTTGTATCATAGTACTTAGTATTAGTAGAAAATTTGGTTGTTTTAGTGCACCAAACTAATATCAGAAATACTAACCGATCAGCTGCTCTTTTGCATTGCTATATGTGTGGGCGCTCTGGCTTCCTCAGTATATTAGCACTGTGCATGTATTATAATACACAATAAAGCGCTTTGGGCTTTGGAAGAAAAAGACAAAGAAATAATAGGGGGAGAGATTTTCTGCCCTTGATACTCATATAGCAGTTATTTGTGGCGATCATGAGCGGTCGTATCTTTTATTTTTTTTCGGTATAAACAAGTTCTAGCTGCTTCCAGTCTAACACATGATGAGTAATTAGAAGCAAAGCAAATGCAGTGTTATGGATTTTTAAAGGAACCCCACTTATGCTAAATGACGTGGTCAAAATGAGAGCACCGCTAGATGACAGCACTGTAGGAGAGAAAGGAAAGTGCTCTATAAGAATGAAGCTGACAAGTATACAGACCTAAACCCGTCGTTTCGATAGACAAGGTGCCAGCTACCCTACTTAACCCTGCTGCTTGTCCCACCTCCTTACTGGTGCATCCTATAGCGAGAGGAAGAATATTGTGCTCGCCCATTTATGTACACAGAAGGTTTAACTACGGCGCATTACAGTAAACATACTGCTCTTAACAGCGGGCAAGTTTCTCAAAACCACATTTGTTCACGTTTAAAACACTACGCTACCTCAAGAGATGGGATTGCATGATTGGTGGATGTTGGCTTGAGAAATAATTTTCGTTGAACAGTTTACGTGCATATACGTGGGCTGTTCGTATATACAAACATAATTACTACTGCTGGCCTCACAGTACCCAAGTCCGAACTTGCTCTCCTTTTAATTGTTAGAACGCTGTGACGACAACAAAAGCGACAAAGTGCAGAAGAGTGCGGGTATGCAGTGTCATTATCACTATGTCAAGCTCATTAGGGCTATTAACAACGGGCTGTCTATATCACCGTGTTTGATTATTTGCTATGGCGTCGCACCTGTCGTGGGATGCACATGCATACATGGGTACTACACCCCCCTAAGCAACGACAGGTGCGTATGCTTTTAACAAACATACACACACGACGTTAAGGTTGTTGCATTCTGGTTTGTGTAACGTCCGACATAAGCTTTATGGTTTGAATACCTCATATATTGTCGAGGACCTTTCTTTCTTCGTCAGTGGAAGCATTGCCGCGCATACGGTGCGTTCTACATATACCACCACTTTGCTGATAGAGCTATTCATCAGCTAGCAGCTCTCTTTGAGAAGAACTTGGCTATATTACGTGCATCAAATAAAAAAGTTGCTAAACAGAACTGCAAGTATATAAAAAAAACCACGGAGCCCGAATTGTTCAAGTCGGGAATCTGGAACGCGGATCCGTTTTGGAGAAGGGTACCCAGAGTCATGTTCCATGCATACCTAAAAAGGGATAAAGTCGAACGGACGTGAGCCGTCCAACTCAGGATGCTACAGTATTCATTGTGTTCTAGCGTTTTGCAGAAGGTCCGAGATGCTACCCCTGAGAAAGCGAAAAAGTGGGGGGGGAGGGGTAGAGGAGGCTATTCAGTGCAGACAAGGAAGAAAGAACGCACCTACTACTTGCCGTCATCATCTGCGCCCTTGCTCCTGTCAACCACAAAGCGATCTCAAACACCTCCTGAGAGACAAAGATTCGCGGATTGTTTTTATTTTTACTTTTTTCGTCGATGATGACCACGAACAGGACGAAATCTTCCAAGATACACTGAAAATTCATGAAGATCGATACGACAAATAACTTCTCGGAACAAGGAACACGGCAAAGGCGAAGCTCGATATATCCTATGTACTCGGCTTTTGGATACCCACTGTGCAACTTTACATGGCACGAATACAGCGCACAACGTGTACTTTATCGTCGCAAATATAAGGCTTACGCCTTCTTTTTTGCACCTCCCTTCATTTTTTTTTTCAGATTGTGCTGGCTTGCGTGGGGCTGTAAAACAAAGTGCTTACGCTGTGCAACGAGGAGTTTACCCACATAGGTGATGATCAGTCGCGCATGCCCCTCCTATTCTTCCGAACAACATTGTTGCTACGCTACTGTTGCAGCTGCTGTCGCGCAGACCGCTTAAATAGAGTGCTGTTCCAGACGTTTCTCAATCTTGTATCTGTTTGTTCGACACACTTACCTCTTCACTGTTTCTGCCTCTCTCTGTCTGTCTTTTTCTTCCTTTTTTCCCATGACTGTGAGTAAAACCTCATCAACCACTCCACAAGACCCTTTATATATGGCCGCTTCTGTCAATATCGAGCTGTCCAAGACCAGCAGCGTGCTCGACGCTTCAACGACACAAGATATGTTCTTCAATACTACCTTCACTACTGCTACTGATGGCACTGGTAGCAGCGCCAGTAGCACTCGCAAGATCTCCAAGAAACCGTACCAGTGCACGTTTTGTGACAAGTCTTTTGCAAAGCCTAGCGCCTTGCAGCCGCATATCTACACTCATACTGGAGAGAAGCCCTTCAAATGTCATATGTATGCGAAGACTTCGGTCGAGCTGTTTCGTTTTTGTTACAAACGTCAAAACTACAATACCAGCTGATGACACATCACTAAATACAAAGTTATTGGTTCTTTGATCACTGTTTCCTGCTCGCTTTCTCTTATCATCTATTAGACCAAATTGCAACAAACGATTCGCAGTGATTAGCAATTTACGGCGTCATTTCAAGGTCCATGATCTCAAAAAGGTCGTTGCGAAGAACCGGATGTCGCATAAGGAACGGATAATGCGCGTTCGACAGCTGGCAAACATGGCACAGCTCAATCATAGAAAAGACGACACAATGATGATGCCTTTCCTACACCCGTATCCTACACTCTTTGATATGCCTACTTCTTCCTCTACTTCCTCCGCCTCTTCCTCCTCTTCTTCTTCTACTACAACCACTATTGCTACTACAAGGCCAGCACCATCATTTCCAATGAACGATCCCCACACTGCAAATATTACGGCAACTTCATCATTACCCTGGAAACAACTGCTATGTGACGAAATCAATTATACTACTGATGCTCCGGAGCCTATCACTTACAACAGCCATGACATTGCCGCAGCCGCATCAGTTATAGACCCACAGTGCGGTGCAGACTTCTGTATCCAATCAACAGCTTTTGCATTCAGCGAATGTAACAACGTAACACCAGACTATCTTTTCTTTTGACACTCCTGTTGCTGCTTCAATAGCCAGCTCAATAAGCCCTATACCCCAATGGATTTGACCCTATTTCATTAAGACATACAATAAAAAAGAAAAATCGCTCTATTGCTGCTACAATGACTTGAAGTGATAATCACGCTGAATACTACATGCCACAACATAATGGGAGCAAAAAAACAGCAAAATAACTTTCATTACAATGCTACATCTAAGAAGCAAACCGCTCCTCCGCCGTTCCGACTATTCGCTGGTGTTTTTTTCTCACACAGAGTTTCGTCAGGTTTGCAAAACGCAATGCATTACGCAGCCTCATGGTGTTACGCCACTTTGACCTTCTCCGTTATATCTGAGAATAAGCAATGTTCTAGCGTCGTCTATTTTCCCCTTTTATCCAAATCTCGACCAGGCCCTTCCTTCACTCTGTCTCCCTCAAGATGTCGCATTCACCTCTTTAAGAAAGCGAAGCAGACGTGAGTTTATTATCAGTAGTAGTTGGTAATCTCATACATCGCAGGGCAACCAATTACGAGATACGCTACTATCACCATCGTATTAATAGTGGAGCAAGCCTTTATTTTATGTGAATATAGCTACATAGCCATATTTATTCGTTTAAAAGTTGGACCGTATTTTGCGTCTCAATTTGAACACAGCGTCCAGGGGAAGACATATTTGTTCAAGACAGGCCAAAGAAGAATTGGGAGATGAATGCCCTGTGAATGAGACATGGAAAAGATCATATGGGGAAGTGGAAGGGGAGCATGCTGTAGGAGTAAGCATACAAGTACAACATAAGATAGATTTATATGGTCTGGGGGAATGAGGGGGGATAAACATGTAAATAAAAAAAATAATAGCCTTGGAGTGGGAGAATCATGATGGCGGGGGGATACGTTTTTTACTTTGCACTGAATAAATATTCGACACGGCGCATGATGGGTTATAAGATGGCAACTTATTTTTTCAATATAACGTGAAGGTGTTATTATCATGGCAATTGATGTATGAAGACACGACGGCTTGCTATTGTATTTTTGAGTCTTTGTTGGATAAATATGAGTGGGTTCCAAGTAATGCCAAACATTTCAAAGTCAAGCACAGAGCGCTAACAACGACCGGATATAAAAGAAAGTAAACATTTATTCTGATTCAAGTACACTTCAATTACTTTACGATCTACACTGTCTACACTCTTTAGCTAACCACACAAGATAAAACTGCAATGGAAGACGTGCTATATGACCAAGAACTTTCATTTGCAATTGGATCTGACAATGATAATGCCCAAGCAGAGCGGTTTCGTTATTCATCAAGAAAAATTACGTCAGAGAGGTTTTCAATTACAGAGAACTTTATTTGGGCAGATCTATTTGCTCGTGCACCCCCCCCCAGTCTCTGCCCGGCCCGGACTTTTAGTTTGCACCCCCCCACCTCTCGCCGAACCATTTCGTACAGCCCCCTTCATCGAACCAATTCTTGCACACCACTTCATCCACATTCCTCAATCACACATCGAATTGAAGCAATATTTAACACAAGATTGAAGAACGAAGCATTAGCATCGTACCAAGTAACATAAAATGAGTAGGTATAAACTAAATGTATGCATTTGCCTTTTCAACGTAAATTGTCAGAAAGGAGAGACACACGCGCACAATGAAATATAGCACCGGCAACTGCTACTTGCTTGTATAAAGAAAAGTGTCCTAGATGCATGGACAGAATATGCGAGTAGTATGCTGGTGATGACACTGAAAAATGATGTAGAAAAGAAAGGGAGGCCAAGAGGATTATTAAACAAACAAAAGAAAATAAACTTTTTGATTTGACACGTCTTACATAATGCATATGAAACTGAGTCTGCATTAATGCAAAATCCTTTACATACATAGTCCGCATATACATAGTCCATAGACACATTGACCTCTACATCATCGTGTCGTTCGCATCATGTTTGGTACTACATAGTACTCAGGAAGTGACAATGGAAATTGGAGCGTATCTTAAAAATTGCTTCTTTTACTTCCCATAAACAAACAAGCATACTTCTCTAAATCTCTCAACTCATTTCTATCGCAATGTCAAAAACTACAAGTGCAATTCCTGAAGAACTTCGAGCCACTTATGACGACTTTGACTCTGCCAAGCAAGCTTGCGTCGACAGGGGGAAAAAGAGCAAGGTTTCCCTGCGTACCTTGAAAAGTACGTGTACAGGAGTAAAAAGAGTCCTCCGTCTTGTTTGCAAGCACTTTGGACAACCTACCAATCAAGAGGTATATGACGATGGCAAAAATACGACAGTAGATTGGCGAACGACAAAGGTGATGTCATTCGATCCAACAGCAAGGACAGCAAGAAACGGCGCGAGAGAGACTCCCAGCGAATTGGATGCGAGTTTGAGATCAAGCTGCGGCCATTGAGCAAGGTTAGCCAGCAATGGCACGTTGTCTCTTCTTACGACGGTGAACACAATCATGAGATTGCAAAGAAGCTCTCATCGTATCCAATGCTTCGTCAGCTCGATGGGAAGCAGCACGAAATTGTTCTTAGCATGATCAAAGGGCACGCCAGTAATACTGAAATTGTGTCATACCTTGCTGCTAACAAAACGGTTGTCAGCCCCAAGGACATCACGAATATGCGACAGATGGTATTCAACAACGATCCCAACCATACCATGTTCAAGCTTATCAGCAAGTTACAGGACAAGGATTACGTCGTTGAATGGGAATCGAAGCAAGATGGCGAAAAACGGTTCTTGCACTCTCTTTTCTTTGCTCATCATTCTGCAATTTCACTTGCTCGCCAATTCCCCGAAACCATCATCATGGATGCCACGTACAAGACAAACAGACATCGGCTCCCCTTTGTAAATGTCGTCGGTACAGGCAATGTTGGTTATCCAGACTTGAAAACGTTCTGTATTGCTGGTGGATGGGTGACTGAAGAAACGAATGACAGCTACGACTGGTTTGTCAAAAAGCTTGAGCAAGTTGTTTGGCCAGCTGAGCAGCCAGTCTCCCCGAAAGTCTTTGTAACTGACAGCGAGTCCGCGTTGATGAAAGCCTTGGATCACGGATTCCCCAACTCGAAGAAATTGCTCTGTACCAACCACATCAAACGCAATTTTCAAGTCAAGCTGCAGAAACTTTTTGAAGTTAGAGGACTTTGAGGCGCTCCTGAAAGCCATCAACTACTTGATGGCTGATGAATATGATTATAAAATTATAGAACAAGCGGATGGTTCCAAATGAGGATTTCGAGCAACAGGCGATCGGCATGTACAATGAGGCTGCAATGAAAGCCAAAAAGCCGGAAGAAGTGAAAGCATATCTCGAGAGGTAACTATATATTGGATTTTTAACGGAGATCGTTTGCTTGGACACTATACTTATGTGTAATACTTTCGCTTGCAGTAAAGAAATATGGGTCGGACGGTACCTCGCAGATGTCAAGCATCTTGGGAATAGTACCACCAACAGAGTTGAAGGAACGCACGCCGATACGAAGAAGGCCATACAGTCCGCCAGTGGTAACCTATACCTTGCTTTTGAGCAAATCGATGAATTCTACAGATTAAAGGTACAATATATTCGTATATATTATATAAATATGGTAGTTTTATATTTACCTACAATCCTATTCTACGCACATTAATTGCTAATCGTATTCGCTGTGTGTTGATTTGCCTGTGCAGAATCTAAGTTGGGATCGTCAATTGGATAGCGAACATTTCGGTGTAAACTCGCATATCCCGCCAAGTCAAAAGGAAAGGCTGGTAGATTTACAGCGCCACATATCGAAGTGCGCATTCAATGCAATTCGCAAGGAGCTTGTATATCCAAATCCGCTAAGAACTGACAACTGTCAATGTGCAATCAAAGCTCATTACGGAATTCCATGCTGTCACATGATACCATCTAAAGGAAAAATTCCTTTGAGCATTATCCTTAGACGCTGGCATCTCCATCCTGAAAAAACAGCTCCTGAAGGTATAGATAGCTTAGTATCACTCTTACTCACTATACTAAACTGTAGTATCTTTATGTAGAGGAAGAAACAATCCACAGTAGCAGCAACATCCTAGCAATTTCGGAATCATATTCTGCTTCCACCATGGAGAGTCAAATCGAGGCTGAGCTCACGCGTATCACCACTATGTTGCATCGATTGCCTGACCAAAAGCAACGCTCAACTCTTCTACGTCATTTGCAAGCCATCAGCGATGATCTTTTCATGGATATCAAGCAACTGGAGCAGCCAAAATCTCTACCAACGAAAGGCAAACCTAAGCGCAACTCAAAGCGCGATCTTATCGCTTTGGAACACCAACAGAACGAAAGCAACAAGAAAGCCAAAACAAACGTGGGACGCGAAGCAGCCGATATTTGGTAAGTAATAGTTTAATAATTGCTGTAATTGATCTTCTATAACTATAACATATATGATACTGTACTGACTAGGTTTGTACTAAGGGAGGGCAAGCATAAAGCTAAAGCTGACATCACTACCATACCGCCAACGCCACCACAGCAACAACAACAACAACAACAACAACTTACAATGTCACCTTTTTGGTCATCCTTTTTGCCCGCTTCTTTACCATCACCTTTTACGTCCGCTGATCCACCTATTGTACCAAACCTGGACATGGTCTGCGATGCAATTCCACGCTCTGCTGTGAACTTAGTAGTGCACAATGCGATTCCAGATGGAAATTGTGGTTTCCGGTCGTTGGCTGTTGCTTTACTTGGAGATGAAAAACGATATATTGATATCAAGGCCGGAATGCGCGAGTTCTTTATCAAAAATTGCGGAAAAAGTATTTATGAGAGTTTCGACGCTGAAAGAATGCTAAGTGTTCTTTATCCAAATGCGCATCATTAGTTTTACTATCCAGAGTGTGCTCAGCTTGCCTCGGATGCGTTCAACACGTCTATAGCATTCTTTGGCACTGAATCCTCGTTATTTTGCCCATTACTAAGCACCCCATCCCAAGCGATACGTACAACTCCAATCGTCATGCAGCTCATTCGCAACCATATAATTTTCATCCAGCTCAGGCCGGGTGCATTGATTGAATGGCCTGCCTGCTACCCTTATGCTCGAGGTAAAGGCCACAAAGATGGTGGTGCCAGAATCCGAGGTGATCAATGGTATCTTCCAAGACGCATTTGAAAGCATGATCCATGTGGATATTTCCCTTCTAGAAAATTTGGATGCTCATTCTCTTTCATCTGGATCTGAAGCAAAACACTCTGATTCTGAGCCAGTTGACCTAACAGGACCATATCAACCTTAGTAGCACAATGTCTCTTCTTGCCCGCTCTTTCTTTTCTCTCTCTTTTTTTCCTTTACTTTTCTTTCCCTCCCTTTTCTTAATATTCATATGATTAATCCGATATATACATGTTTAAACCAATGGATACATTGACCAGAAATTGGTGAGCCCATGAGGCTGCAAAGTACTAGGCCATTCAATTATATGGATAGTCTGATGATACCACTTTCTTTTACAATCCCTTTTTTATCAGCACGAGCAGTAGACTGCCAACATGTGTGTATGCAGAAGAAGGAGCAACCCCTTGAGCATTCTACTGGACTCTTTAGTTCCTCAAAATTTGTCGGACCATCCATATGGTGTCTGTTCAATGTTGAAGTTCATCTTGCCGTCTAGGTAATAGCTAAGGGAAAAACAGAGATACACTCGCATAGTTCGCCAAATGTACAGTATTTAGTGTGTTCACAATGTTTCGAGTGTAATGACATTTAATACCAGTATGCACCATAATTTTTTAGCAATAGTAATGTGTTGTAACAAATAAGTATGTGTGATATGATATATATGTGCGGGTGTGAACACTTTATTTCTCGCGGGATGCGTACGAACCAAGAAATGTTTAAAGAATGTTTGAGAGAAGGAACCGTTAAGTATTGTGTCGTGTATGTTGGTTTGTCCCACAGAATGTAGTTGGTATAGTGTGTCTACATTGATCTTGAATATTCTCTGACAAATAGTCACCAACAGTGTTATTTTGAGCTGCTGCACGAAAAACATCGAATTGTGTAGTCGATACAACTTGTTGATATTCATCTGCAGCATCGCGAAACGACTCTAGGTTTGCATGTAGTTGTTTAATCAATGCACGTTGCTCTGATCGATACGCCTGCATGTGAAGCTCCCAGCACAATGGTCCTCTTTCTGATCGACAACAAATACGTCATCGTTACTGGTTAGGTCGATCAATGTTGGAGTCGTTGGATGGCTAGTTGCAGTAGAAGCAGTGATGGCGGTAGTAGGAAGGGGGGAAGGAGAAGGAGAGAAGCGGCGATGAATGGCGTTAGTAGTAGCAATAAGAGGTGCGATATCCCAATTGCCATCATCAATATGTCTAACTTCATCATCATCATCGTTGTGTTCGTCGTCGTCCTCATCGTCATTGGCATCGCCACTAGGATGTGTAGTGTCTATAAAAATGTTTCGGAGAACATTTTCACTGATTTATTATACAACGGCACATATTTAATCCTAGGGCGAAATCATAGACATAGTAGTTGCATTTATCAATCTTACTTACTGGTCGTATACGCACAAAAGGAGCAATGCTTTGGCGTTGGATAAAATGTTGCTTAGCAACGATGCGACCAGAACCAGAACGACGAGCAAGGTGTTTACAGATCATAAATCGACTTCGCAAAAAAGCCGGACAACTGCAGGTCCATCTTTCAACTGATGGTTGATACTGGGTGACTGCAACCGGGCTTTCTGCCAACAGGACATCCTTGTTCCATTGACCGACGAACATTATTTCCATCGTTTGTTACAACGAGACCGAACAATATCACGCCGAAATTTATGCCGTAACTCGCGACAATGACGCGTAATGATAACATACACCAATAGTCCAAACGTGCACAGTTAAACTGGTATAAGTGAGTGCGCTTCGATCAGCATTGTTGTTCTCCTATCTGGAATGCGATCAGGGATGCTGGTACGCGCCCATAGCTTCCATGCTGCTGGCTTGTACCATCGCTCGTACAAATAAATCCAGGCGTCGATATACCCTTTTGCATAGCAGAACAAAAGGATCTCGATTACGGCAAATTAGTGAATTTCTTCAGCACTACGTGTTGTAGTACCTATTTAGAGTATTCTCGCATTGGCATACTCTTTGAGTATTTGAACATATAAAATATAGCATAGCAATTCACATTTAAGTTATTGCTGTAAATACAAGTAATTTTACCATCAGGAATTAAAGGGTGCTGATTGTAGTGCTTTGTCATTAATTCAATGATATGTTTGCAGTCTGCTTTTTGACAAATTACGCCACTACGTCCACTAGTAGTCGGCGTCCAGTCTGGATTAACAGAAGGAAAATCGCGATGCGCTTGTGCACTATCATACAGTGGTGGATGGGCGCTTCTCTGCTTGGACAGCTTGCGCTCAACCGATTTTGGCATGTGCCAAAGACAAAGACGTAATCGCGATTCGCCCCACACATGTTGGATGGCATTCATCTGCCATTGGTTCTTGTCCGAGAACATAAACAGAGAATCGAAATAATCATCCTTTAGCACCTCAAAAAACTTGATAAGGGTATCTGTTTTTGTATTGGGGACAGCTTCATCAGATGCCAGATATAAAAGGTATCTAATCGGAAATCCCACACCATTCACGTTTGCAATAATTCCATATAATTCAGAGCCGACACGACTGGTTTTGTATGTGGAATCAATGCAGTACTCTTCCACATGATCACTTGCCACGAGCAGAGGGAAAAAGGGGGTGACGAAACCATAAGCAACAACAATGTCTCTTTCACGTTTCCAGAAAACCTAAGTTTTATTGTAACTGCATAAGATTTTAACTAGAGTCTACTACTAATCTAATTCTATCTTTTTTAAAGCGAGAAGACTAGATTCATCGTTAGCAATCATATTGTATATACCTCTCGGAAACCTTGATCATTGTATCTACGAACAAGCATGCGCGTCGAGATCATCTGATCTTCATGCAAGCGATACTCGTGTTTGAAAGTCTCGCTCCACCAGTAATACACCTGTTCAGGCGTGATATCTGAGAGTGAAAACTCCTGGACCACTTCATGATACAGGATGGTCGGGCTGATCGTCGTGGACTGCCGAGTTCTTCTTGCAATATACTCGCGTATATCGTCTGGAACCAGGTTTCTTTCCACAGGTTCAATTCCAATACGTGCATGCTGGCGATGGGTTATAAACAGCTCCACGTAACCGAGATCTTCTCTGACCTTTCCTTGTATATGGTCACTACAATCGTATGTTTCCATACGATCTGTCATCTGCCTACGTTGGGCATTTTCAATCTGGTTTTGATACCTTCTCGAACGCGAGCAATACGCGGTAAAAGGTATATCAGACGAAAGCTGAGGATCACCAGTATTCTTCCTGATGTATCGGAATCCATCACAGCGCCAGACACCTTCAATAACAGCGTCGATTATCACATCCTCGCCTCTCATATAGGGTTCGATGCAGATATAGCCCATAAATCGATAGTGCTGCATAGTAAACAGATAAATATGGACAAACGAATGAATATCAAGTTAACTAACTATTTTTTTATAGCATATCAAACATACTGTTCTCCCGTTATCCTCAACAAAAGGGTACTGATCGGCCAAAAAATCCAAAAAAAAAACCATTCGATCAAGAGGAATGTAATCTTGGGGAGTTGCGTGTTCACGACAGTCGAGACAAATTTTGAACGTCCCAATGCGACCAACAAAAGAAATACAGTGGCCACTCGTTATAGTGATATTCGGTATAGTAATATTTCGATATAGTGATGAGTTTTTAGGGTCCGAATCAAATTATGCAGGGAATTATTACTAATTTGCTATTGTGATATGTGATATCAACCATCAGAAATATCATTATATCGAGCGGACCAATAGTACATTTTTATTTATTAGAAAAGGAAAAAAAGATCAGTTTACTTTGCACTGGTTAATTCTCAGAGTCTAGTATGCCTGATTAGCTGAGCATCCAGGTCGTCTTCAGCTGATATTGTTCTCAATAAATCGCTTGTATACTGCTCTTCTCTCTTTTACTGTGCAGTGGTTTCAATGCTTCCTTCTCCTCATCTCGTCTTCTCTAGTTATTCTCTTCTTCATCAACATCTACCTACCTGTACCTCATGAGTATTAAAAATCCTAGCATCAAGCTCATTAGATAGAAGCCTTTCAGCTTCTTCTCCAGCCTCTCTACAGTGCCCGCGCGCTATAACGATACACCCCGTGGACCGAAAAACCTATCGTTATATCAAAATGTCGGTATATCGAATTGGCTCTCAGGGCAGATGAGTTCGGAATAAAGCTTCTCCATAGTCTACTCAGATATCCTCCGCAAAAAAAGAAGCAAAAAGAATGTGCTGGAAACATAATTAAACTAGCGTCCATCATTAGCTTAGTAATAATCAATGAAGAGAGAGGAAAACATCACTTCTTTATCCACAAAATGTCTTCTCGTCTTATTACTGCTGACAGAATCGCAGCTGGCTCCTCTCGCATTATCAATGCAGACAGCCCTAACGAACCGAAAAAACAACGCCAAACGCTTACTAAGCGCCAAAAGCTTGCAATTGTGTACAAGCATAAGCAGAGCGGCTGGACCCAAGGCAGACTTGCAGAATGGGCAAAGGAAAAGTATGCACTGAGTACTTGTCACAAGCAAAGCACCATATCGGACATTCTCAAGAATGCCGATAAATTTATGGCAATGACTGATGACGAACTCGATGGCAAGAGAAGCAGACCTTGTGCGCAACCGGATTTAGAAAGGGCGCTTTCACGTTACGTCGACGAAATGGAAAGCCTATCATAGGCCAACCACTCAACCGAGAAGCCATCAGAATTCAAGCTGAGGCAATTGCCAAGGTCATGAAAATCACTGATTTGAAGTTCTCTGATGGCTGGATTACGAACTTTGAGAGACGCTTTGGATACAAATCGAGATTCATGCATGGTGAAGCAGGATCTGCTACGACTGCTATTGCTACCGAAACAGCACAAGAACGCGTTGCCCAGATCAAAGAGAAGATCAAAGAGTACGGGCTCTCGAACGTATATAACTTCGATGAAGCTAGCCTTTTCTATGCCCAGGTCCCTCGCAGAACGATTTCGAAAGCACCTCTTTCTGGTCTAAAAGATGACAAGACCCGGATTAGATTGGTTTGGCCTGCAATGCTGATGGATCGCATAAGCATTAGCTGTTTTTTATTGGCCATGCTGAAAAACCGAAGTGTTTCGACAAGAAGTCAGGTAAAGCATCGATTCAAAACCAGAATTTATCAATACTAAAGTATATCTTGTAGGGGCAGAGCATGGCCACTTCCATTGGAGCAACCGTAAGGCTTGGATGACAGCAGATATTTTTGCCTTGGTGATGCGTAGGCTTGACATTACAATGGGGAATATGCATAAAAAAATTTTACTCCTTATTGATAATGCGCCTTCGCATAAGGTTCCAACATTTGAGAACATTGAAGTTCTCACGCTGCCCCCAAACACCACATCAATGTTTCAACCATTAGATGCTGGAATAATTGCGAGCTTTAAGAAGCAATACTGGTAGGCTATAAATACATAATTAGCTAATGATTGTATATCATACTCCATGTAGCATTATCAATAACACTACGTACTACGGCTGTTTTATAGTGCCTCCCACTATCGTGAAGCTGGTCGCAAGTATAGAAACCATTAGCTGGGCGAGCTCTATGATGTGGACCAGCTAAAAGCAATGAATTGGGCAGGGACGCTTGGGGCATGGTCTCTGTAGAAACAATCCAAAACTGCTGGAGGCATACAGGATTGATCAACATCGAAACCAATGAAGAGGTTGTGACAAGATAGGCAGCTGAAGAAGCCGACATTTTTTTGTACGATGAGCTCGATGAACTTATTTTTGATGTTCATCATGACTCTTGTGGGGTGGATCAGATTGACCTGATTCCAGACGAAGAAGGCGATTACATTCATGAAGCATCTTCTCTGGAAGAGCTTGTGAATGATACATTGATTGAAGGAGAGTTGGGTATGTGGTTTATTTTTTTGTACTAAAATTAAAGTTATGTATGATAGGTTACTTGTTCCTGATATGTAAAGGTAGGTGAAGATCCTGAAGAAGAGAAGCAGAGAAAAGGACATGAAGAACAAGAGCAACATCATTCTTTGTTCTCTATAAAAGAGTGTAAGCGTCATCTCGTCGACTTTTTGAAAGATATGGTAGTTGACGACGAAGACGATGCAAGAATTATTTTTCATATAAGAAGAAAGTTGAGAATGCTGGCTGCTGCAGAGCTAAAAACTGCCCAACAAACAGATACTTTATCTTATTTTGGAAAATAAAGTGCATTATTTACTGCTCGATAAACCGATATTTTGGAAAATCGTATCATTCGTTGTTATGTAAAATTACTGATATTTTACTAAGTAATCGGCCTTGCACCTGAGAATCCTATCGGTATATCGAATTATCATTATATCAAATATCGTTGTAGCGCGCGGGCACTGTATTATTCTTCTCCTACAGTAAAGTCTTTTAGGAGTTGTGTACTATCAATTTTGACAGGACGGGATTCTAGAGCTTTTATTGTAGAGCTCGCCAAATACTCCAGGTAATCTATGTACTAGATATCATTGACAGAACCACAATTCGATAAAGTAATATTTCGATATAGTGATGGATTTGGGTCTCACTGGGCATATCACTATCACGAGTAGCCACTGTACCAGGTCTCGTCTTCCGGCAATTAGTGCATTTGTACTCTCTATGCTCAGTAAGAACACTGGCATCAATGGCATTACGAACTGTCACGATCTCGGGCGAAGCAACAGTGCCATTAGTGAAGGCATTGGTAGAAGTAGTAGTAGTGGCTTGAGTAGTATCCATGGTAGAAATAAAACTAAACATTAAATATAGATTTATTGGTATATTTAAAAAGGAATAAGTTATTGTTGTTGAGAACACATAATGAGCTTGTCCACCTCATACAACTCATTATCTTTTAATTTCATTATTTAGCCCCCAACATTTCCCAAGCAAGTTGTTTAATCACCCCTAATTCCTTTTTATGTCTTTTTCTAATCTATAAATTTTTATTTATTTTATATTATAACTTTTTTTATTTGTTATCTATTTTTTAATCTATAAAAAATTGTCATTAAAACAAAAAATATTTATAATAAAAATTATATCGGATTATTGAATTTATTTAAAATAAAACATAAAATATATAAATAATATTCTTAAAATCTATATTCAACATTATCATTTATGATACTATAGTACTATATTCTGTTACTAATGATTATTCTCCAATGAAAGAAGCTTCAGTATAGAAAAAGAAGCAAAAAAGGCGAACCTGTTTTTCTAGGGCAGTAAAAATCAAAACTTAAAACTCTATATCTTATATATCATCCTTTCTTTCCTAAAACTAGCGATGAAAACATGGAAAAATGGTTACTCTTAGTATACATTGCCTATATGGAAAGCCTTAAAAAAGATGGTGAGTATTGATATATAAAACTTCTATATGAAAGACCTCAACAATAGCGAGTATCTATATATGGATCGTCTATATGGAAAGACCTCAAAAAATGACGAGTATTGATATATGAATCATCTATGATATATATATGAAAAGCTACAAAAATATAGTGCCTGACGGTATATGTGTCGTTGGTATAGTGTATCTTATTTATAATTGCTAAAAAGTGAACTCTAATCAAAGATCAGTAAGTTAATGCTTTGCATATTTGTTATTTGAATATCATTCTTTAGTATCTTTAATGTAGTTATTGAACTC
This sequence comes from Zychaea mexicana, assembly GCF_025766255.1. Lineage (NCBI taxonomy): Eukaryota > Fungi > Mucoromycota > Mucoromycetes > Mucorales > Lichtheimiaceae > Zychaea > Zychaea mexicana. The sequence goes on along the minus strand of NW_026516831.1, from coordinate 2,612 downwards.
GGGTTAACTTATTTTGTTTGTAAAAAAAGTTATCAGCTATCAAAGTTGGCTGATTTTGCTGGTTTTTAGCTGAGGTGGTATAAATTTGAAACACTGAACTTTATGCCGGATTTGAAGCTAGGATCGTTCTCACCCAATAGAATTGCGTGCCGTATTTAATGTCTTTGCTAGTAAAGGTCAATAATACACAGGTAATTTTCTGTGACCAGCCCATGACTCTGCCAGAAAATTTGGCTGTGCATTTTGTGACCTAAGTGACCAGTAAAGCAGATAGTGTACATTGAGGAGATATACAGCTGCAATATGTCTGGAGAAGAAACGGATAAAGAGGTCCAAAAAATGAAGTCACATAGGCGTAGCAATATAAAGATGGGCTTTTAAAACATCAAAAAATTGAAACATTAGCAATTATAAACGGGATGCACTATAAAACTATTTGTCCAAGCCAAAAATAAATATGGGTTTTTCTTATCGGCAAGACTATTGGCCGGATTTGGGAAATTTCAGCAGCTCCTGGGATTCCTAGTAAATAGATCCTTGCTATCTTGAAGTGATCATGTAGTTATTTGGTCACTTGGAGGAATAATCTTTAACTATAGATGAATCTTTTATATATTAGATAATATAAACTATATAGTATAAATTTTTTATGTAAACTGATATATCGTTTAATTGAAATATCTTTATTTGATAATATTTAAATTAAAATTAAAAAAAATGATTTTTCTTATATTTTATATTTAATTGAAAAAAATAAATAAAATTATTAAAATATTTATATTTCAAATAATTTATTATTTTTTGATTTTAACTTTTTAAAATTTTAAGGATTAAAAAAGATGAAATATATAAATATTTAATCTTTTGATTAATAATTGCTTTGAAGATTATAGTACCCGCTCGTTGAACCAATCACCTTTAAACCAATATTTCGTTAAACCGATCACTTCCCCAAAATACCAGCTCAGTAAGCAGTAAAATATCAGATGTTCGCTAAACCAACCACTGATCACTTGTCCCACGATTGATCGGTTTTTTGGTTAAGCTACTAAGCTTAATAGCTTGATTGGCGAAATCGGTGATATGAGATTACATTAATTTCGAAGACCTGGTTCTTCTCTTCACAGATGTTTAGAGTCTCAATGGCTCAACAGTAATAGGAAGAGCGTCTACCAATTACTGGTATATTCATATCATCTTCACTATCGCCTATTGGATGTCTTCCTGTTCTTCTTCTTCTTCTTCTTCCCTCTCAACAACTCGAATCCCAACCTGAAATGTATATAAACATTACATGTAATAGTGTAACATCATAAGATGATCCTTCCAGCAAGTTCTATAACTCACATGGTAGACCCTCAATCTTTAAACTGATCATTCATTAACCCAATCATTTTCTCGAAAAACAGAGGTGATCAGTTTAATGAGCAGGTACTGTATTGAAGCAATATAAAGATGTTAGATTTTTAAGCAGCACTGTTTATAAGTTTATGAGGAGTGAATGTAATCTTTAATTCTGTGGAAAGAAAAAGTTCAGCCAAGATTGAGGAGCAGTACTGTACAATTGGTTTGTAAGTGGGAAAACACAGACATGAACTTCCTCACAAATTGCATGTTTCTAAGACGAGTCTGCTTTGATATTAAAATGAAATGCTCAAGAGGCTGGTCCAGAAAAGATCGTGCTACAGTAAACCCCTGTTAAATACAACCAAAGATTTTTCTAGAAAAAGTTGTAATTAGCGAAGGTTGCATTTATCGAAATGGATCAACGTTTAGGCTGTGGTCCCGGACCATTCACCGAAAAGTTTTACCTCGAAAAAAAAAAGAACTTATTATCACTTCCTTCAGTTTCTTGATCGTGCTCTTCTTTCACGTTATTATCATGCCTGAAACACGTCGAGAGCGTCGTAGAAAGAACGTATCATTCACCAATTATCAACGTCAGGAGCTGTTCAAGCATTACAAAGAAAAAAACAAAGTGAACAAGTTTACCTATTCAATGTTAATTTCCTAGGCAACTACAAGGTTCAAACTCGAAAACTCTCTGGACAAGTCAACTATTTCAAGGCTTATTGCGTGCATGGAAAAGGAAGAGGAAGAAGGTGTAATTCGTATCGAAACCGGAAGAAGGCTTCAAAAGGCCAGATTTCCCGTATGTTTCGATATAATAATAAGTGCAATAATCAATTTAGACAGTATAATATTGATGAGCTCAAAACACATGGCTACAACGTATATAGGAAGTCGAGGATGCTGTAATGTTGTGGATAAACGTCGCCGAAAACAATCATATCCCGGTCACTTGGAGCATAGTTCATACTAAGGCGGTTAACTTTGCAGAATGCTTAGGCAAGGATTTCAAAGGGTCGAACGGGTGGATGCACCGTTTTGCTCGACGTCATGGGCTGTGTAAACATACACTTCATGGTGAAGGCGAATTTGTTGAAGCGAATGCCATTCTCGAAAACAGGGACAAAATGCGCGACAAACTTTCTCAATATGATCGACGTGATATATGGAATATCGATGAAACAGCATTGTTCTTCACTGCCCAGCCTCGGACTACCATCACCCAAAAAGGGTTCTCTAGATTCAAGGAAAACAAAAAACGG
>NW_026516830.1:0-81910 GCF_025766255.1 Zychaea mexicana | reverse complement strand
CCTAGCACGACCAGATTTCCATAGACCTTTCATACTGAGAGTAGATGCATCAAAGGAAGCATTTGGCGCAGCATTAATGCAAAAGGACGACCAAGGAAAAGAGAGTAATATCTTACCACTCACGCGTCACCACAAAAGGAGAAAAGAACTATAGCAGTTCCCGATTAGAGACGGCATGTCTTGTCTGGAGTGCAAGACTCTTGAAACCATTCTTGTTGAACAAATTCGACGTGTATTGTGACCACAGCGCACTACGTGGAATATTAAACCAGAAAGAACCAACAGGCATAATGGCCAGGTGGATTGAGACACTGAGCGAATACGAATTCGACGTACACTACAAGAGCGCCCACCAAAACCGAAACGTTGACTTCCTCAGCAGACTACCAGGATTTGGAGAAACCACGAACAGCAAATTCGACCGTTGCCTACGATTCAAATGCGGAAATTTCGAAGACGTTGAACTGGAGAAAAAACAAGAAGAAAAGACGACGACTGACGAACCAATACAGCAAGACGAGAATACACCAAAAATAACCGAAGTCACCAACACAGGACATTCCAAACGCCGCGAACAAATCTAAAGATTCCAGACCACAACAACTGCATAACACTTGAAACACTGAACACAATCAATCAACGTACCACAAAGCCAACCGGACGCCGATCACAAACTGATTATCAACACATCACGAAACAACACTGATAGCAACATACCAACGTCGATCACAACACTATTACACATCACCCCGCACAAAGCTTATTTTGAAACATTCTCAAATTACTCGACGACATACAATACATCTACTGTGTCACAACCAAAATCACAATGGATAACAACATATACAACGGACTCAAGTATTATCTTGAAACACTCGAATACCCACCAACTAGTAGCAAGGAACTACGGAAAACAATTCGCACTCAAAACGAACACTATATCGTTATAAATGGAAAACTCTACCGCAAAGGATCCACGCCAAAAATGATCCTACAGAGGAGCGAGATCAAAGATGCAATCTGGATGGTACACAAACATCCTCTTGGGGGACATTTTGCATTCCAAAATACACTATTCAAGCTAAAAACAAAATACTACTGGAGAGGAATGGCGCAAGACGTAAAACAATTCATCGCACAATGCGACCGGTGTCACCAACACAAGAAACCCAACAACCAAGAAACACTATACCCGATTCCTGTTTCGAACATTCCGTTTGAGAACGTGCATATCGATATCAAACATCTACCAACAGCCCAGAGCCTACATCGCTATATCATTGTAGCTATTTGTTCTTTCAGCAAATATGTCGAAGCACGTGCCTTACAAGTGGCAAATGCAGCAGAAGTTTCTCTGTTTGTTTACGAATGTATCATTACTATACATGGCTGCCCACGTGTTTTGTGCTCAGACAACGGCTTACCTATCCAAAACAACCTTGTAAATGCCGTCTGCAAGCAATACGGCATCGAACATCGACTCACATCACCATATCATCCACAAGCGAACGGACTAGTCGAACGATTTAATCGAACGGTCGGAGTCATGTTGAAAAGACTCAATAAAGAAGAAAAGAAGAACTGGCCAATGTACCTACCTGCACTACTATTCGCATACCGCAGCATTCGACAAGAAACGACGAAGAGATCTCCATTTTACTTGATCTACGGACGAGAACCACATACACCTTTCGACCGACACGTGCAACCACAAACAAACATTGCAGATCTCCTGGAAGAGGATGATGAGCGCGACGAAGATACGATCATACTCGACTTATTTGAGGAACATATCACAAGACTCAATACAATAAGAGAAGAAGCGATTGATACAATCAAAAGTGCACAAGCGGCACAGAAACGGAGAATCGAAAAGAAATTACTGCAGCAAGGCAAGGAACTGAAACGCCCTTTCCAAATTGGAGATACTGTTCAAGTATACCAAAATTACTTGGAAGGAAATTGGGCAGGACGCCTAGAAGATCTATGGGAAGGACCATTCTTGATTCACAAGGTCAACAAACGCGGTACCTATCGATTAAAAACGATGCAAGGAAGATTCTTACCGAACCCCTACCATGGAAACCGATTGCGCTCTTATACTTTACCTGATACCGAGTACCGAGCCCCAATATCTCAGGCATCGCTGCACCATTACCGACGAGGTCGATGCAGTACCACCACAAGAAGATGTATCAGAATCAGACCAAGACGAAACAACACAGACGATGCCGCAGCAAGGAAAATCGAGAAGGACTAAAAATGCAGGAAATCGGAGAAAAACAAAGAAAAAGAAGAAAAGAGATAGTAGCTATCGACCTACTAGAGGACGTTCATAGAACAATAACTCTGAAATATAAACGTGCATATGCATAAAAAAGAATTTATACATTTCAAAAAGAACATATTATAAAATACGTGAGAAAAGACTGTAAAAGAAAAAAAAACATATATAAAGAAGAAAAAAACATCAATTCTATCATACCACTTGACATTGTCTGTACAATGAACAACAACAACAACAACACCCCAGCATCTTGGAGCAACAACAACACCGAACAAACCGGTATATTCGTCCAAGCCCCTTGGACAGGGACCCCTTCCAGCAACAATGACGAAGGCTGGGGACCAGCACCAACACACATACCAACCTTGCAAGAAGGAGGTTGGCAATACGAGCCAATGGATATAGACGACGAATGGGAAGATCAACGAACAGCGTCCCCAAAGTCGACTTTTACTAGAACATCAACAAAAGATGACGCGGAAATAGCATTTGAAAAAATCAACAGTTTCCTGAACGAGGACCTCGGAACGATTACAACGCTAATCAACGAATACTCTCAAGCAACACCACTCCTGGAAATGAGGGAACTGATCAATCAAAAACTTATACAATTGGCGGGACGTACCAACAGACTCGTAGCAAAATGCCGAGTCCATCCTCACCCGTATCTCACGGACGACCAAGTGCGCGCTATCATCATCAACATCATCTTGCGTAACACATTCACGTGGATTCCTACAAACTTATACTGCAAGGACTGCTGCCTTACGATGTTTGGTAGACATGATACCTCAACATAAAAAACACACACACACATATATACATATATATCAATATTATATCAACTATCATCATCCTGTAAGCCAAGAAAGGCAACAAGAAACTGTATACCAACGAAAACTCAAAAAAAAAAAAAAAAAAAACAGGCAAACAAACAAAAAACACACACACACATATATACATATATAATCCCAATTTATCATTATCATATTCATATCACTGCCAACAACTGTAACCCAAACAACACACACACACACACACACACACACACACAAATTATATATATATTACAAATCCTCCTATTACCATAAATAAATCTTTACAATGGGTGCAGAATATATAAATCGATCATAAATCACAATACAGTCAAACAAAAAAAAAAAAAAAAAAAACATACAAACAAAAACACGCATACACAAAGCGTAGCTTCCGACCAACACAGACAATTCAAACAAAGGACAAAGCGCCGAAACACACAGAGTGACTCTACGATCCGTAACCAAATCCACAACAATACAAGGGAGCGCCAACACATACGCAAAGCGACTCTACGATCCATACACAAATTATCAATGCAATCGAACGGATGGAGCACCGAAACACACAGAGCGACTTTACGATCCACACAATCAACACAACAAATCAAAAGGATGGAGCACCAACACATACACAGCGTGACTTTACGATCCAAGGAACATCACAAAAGAATTACAACAAAAATACGAACGGATGGAGCGCCGACGCACATACAGAGCGACTTTACGGTCCATTATACAACAATTTAAACGATGTGGGACCATCTTTTTCCGGGCCCGAGGAGGTGTGTTACCCCGAGAACCACCCATAACAAATAAACCAAACATACAAAAGAACCACACACCAAGCGGCAATCAGAATACAATACGTAACTACCGCAGCAACCGCAGCAACTCTACAACTCTCTTGCACCCCCAAATTATCAAAAGGAACAACTATAATTAGAACGAACCCTTTACCTTGTAAAGATTCGATGAACAGCTTGTTGAATAAGAGCATTACCGCAGCATCCGCAGTAACAACAACTACCGCAGTAACAACAACTACCGCAGCATCCGCAGTAACAGCAATTACCGCAGCATTGGCGTTGCGCAGCAACCGCAGCAACCGCAGCAACCGCAGCAACCGCAGCATGAATTATCTTAGACATTATTAAATAACCAGAAAGATATAAATACCCCATCATTTTTATTTGAATAAAGACATTGAATTTCTACCTCCCACTTTTGACTTAACTTTTCAAGTGTTGTTTTCAATCACTCAAGACCTAAACACGGCTTGTTTTATCTTACATATTGTTTATTGCTCATAACTGAAGCTAAATAAACTCTTATATTAAGACCAGACGTAACATTCCTGCTCTTATTTCTCATTTACTTGGACAGACGTAACATTCCTGATCCTTATTTCTCATTCATTTTGGACAGACGTAACATCCCTGATCCTCATTTCTACTCACTGAGCTTAATCAAGACAACAGCTCCCTACTATTTACAACCTTGGACATAACCCATACACATTTTTACCTTACTTTACACTCATATCACTTCACAACCCGTCTGTAATAAACGATATTATTACTGGTGCTCACTACAAAACATACACATAAACCGTTACGCAACTACCTGGAATACCCCAAATTCACCGTAACAGTATGGTCATTGCAAATGCTGGTCGGACAGGAAATTGGCGGCGACATAGGATGAATGGGTAATCACCCTCGGTTGTGCACATATTTATCCGTGGCAGATAATGCTCAGTACCTTCATGTCCTTCATCAATTTTCTTAACACCAATACTCCATTCAAGAAGTCTGGTGACAAAAACTTTTGTACCATTGCATAAGCCAGCGTCAGGATCAAGGTTCCGAAGGATGACCAATGGCATGCCAACTTTAAGCTGCAGGGAATGTGCTGGAACACCACTTGCGCTAATGCTGTTCAAGAACTCAACTGGATAGTTGGCAGCAGCAGCTTCTGGGTCATCGTGATCAATGACGCGGTCGTTCGAATTATATATGCGTGCTGTGCCAGGGAAAACAGAGAATGCTGCATCGTTGATAATGTCGACGTCGATATTTTTTGCTGCTAATATAGCTTGGTTGCTGAATTCATGTGGTTGAGGATCGGGATTGCGGATAGTAGGGTAGATGGCGTCAATCAATGACATTGGATCGCTTGTGTTGATGCGCCATTCTGGTGGTATCTCGACACTGGTTGTATATGGTGGACGACCATCCCCAATGGCGAGAAGGGTATCGGCAAATGCTGCAGCATCAGGACTTGCATTGAGTACTCGCATGTTGACAGTCAAATGCAGTACTTGAACTGCCGACCAAAAAGAAGCAGAGCGAATGCATTCTCCAACAACTTGGGACCGTGTCCCTCTTTTGACGACAGGGAGTAGCTGGCGAAAGTCACCACCGAAAACAACGACTTTTCCTCCAAACGAAACACGTTCCAAGTGGGGATCTACAGCACCCATGATATCCCTCAAGGATCTGTCGACTGCTTCAAAATTGTGCTTGCTGCACATGACTGCTTCATCCCAAATAATAAGCGATGCTCTCTGTATGAGATATGCATGCGGACCACCAAGACGCAAATTGCAGCTCGTGCTTTCGTCGGCATTTAAGGGAATTTAAAGCGACTATGCGCAGTTCGCCCACCGGGTAGCAAAATAGCAGCAATACCTGAAGAAGCAACGGGCAAGGCAATCTGATCGTGGGAGCGAGTGTGGCTCAAGAGTGCCTTGAAGAGCTGCGACTTGCCGGTACCACCAGGACCATTGACAAAGAAAATACGCGAAGTATACTCAGTTGTAGGAGCATCAATGGCATTGGCAATGGTATCGAACGCTTGACGTTGGCCTTCATTCAACGTGGGAGCAAAGTTTGAATCAGCTGGTGCTGTACTTCTATATTGTACTCGCGCCTTTCTACAATTTCCAGAGCTTCTAGTGGTGGCAGACGATCTAATTCGGTAACGAAGTCTTGTGGCATGGAGGGGAATTCGGAAAGATGGTGGCCTGTTGAATTCAATCGCATTTCTATATCACCGAGTGCGCGTTGATATATTTGCTCGATTTGATCAGGTTGCAACTCATCCTCATTGGAAAGTGATAGCGTTCTACGCATTTCGAAAAAGTAGTCGTCAGCCATTCGATCACGGTGGTTGTTCCATAAGGTAAGTGGGTCGGTTGGTGATGAATTGATGAGAATATACACAAAGAGTGCTCGAATTGCAGCTGCGGATGGCGCGGTAATGGATGCCTCAGCCAAACAGTCGTCCCATTCCAGATCTGACTCCAAAAAACCATAGGCGACGGCCGCTTCTTGAAAAGTTGCATATACAACCCCATCCTTTGTCCTCAACGCTTCGAAGCTTGTTGGTCCTTGGACATGCAAAAGAAGGAGACGAAGGGCATATAATGGCATGTTGGAAATTGAAGCAGCATATATGCGAGACACTACGTTCTGTACTGGTGGGTTGGTGTGAGGATTCCATCTATCGTTTCGGTCGTCCCAAGTATAGTGGCAAGGAATTTGCGTATACGTGTACTGACATGCAGTAGGATCCCAAGCACAAGGAGCAAAAAAACCGAGTAGCCTGGTCCCAGTAGCTGCAGCATTGCGAGCTAACTCGAATTCCTGAGGTGTCATATCGCCCCGAAATACCATCAGCTGTTCGCCAGGCAGATGGATGTCTAAGTGCGCTACGGTTGGATGGTGCATATGCACTCTGAATTCCAGCGTTCTCTAAACTGCCTCACATGGTCCTATGTATCGTGCATTCTGATACTCGACTACTTCATCAATGGCATCAGGTTGGGCAGCTGTGTCAGTGGTAGCAGTCCGCGTTCTCGCTTCAAGTTGCGCTTGGTCGGATCCCTTAGTGATGTACTTGCACAAATATTTGATGGCTCGAGCAGAGGTACAGATTTCGACGTTAATATGAGCATCATACTTTTGGCTAAAATACGGGTTGTAGGGAACGACATGTCGGTTGGTGGCGGTGAATCGGCTTCGTTGGAAAGTATGCTGGCGTTGATTTTGGCGTCGTCGATACATAGGATAACCATCACGATTCACGCGTGTCTCTAGAGAAAATGGCTTGGGATAATGCTGTGAACAACGACTGTTTTTCATACAAACAGCATCTGGTGCAGCATCTCCGCAAGGGCCATGTATCATGCAGGAAGTGACCGTTGCATACAATTGAGGGTGAGTCAACGGATCGGGTAATTCCGCACACACAAATCTGTCGTATTCAGTTGGCGTGTGGGGTCGGTCTTGCTCGTTTAAAATAAGTAGGATATGCACATGCGGCAATCCTCTTTTCTGAAATTCCACAGTTGCCAAATACCCTTCAACCCGACCAAAGCACTTCGAGTCCACAATATGGTGTAGCAATTCGGTTGAAAACTCGAGAACAAATGTCCGGTCGATCAAAAGCCTTTTGCCCAGGGAGCAGCTCAGCAACGATTTCTGGCCACTGCGGATTGCAGGTGAAAGTGATGAAGAGGGTAGGATTTCCACGTTGACGAACAATGGCAAGGCCGTCTTGAAGCATTTGTTTCATATAGCGTGGTCCGCCCGTAAATGAAGAAGGAAGAATGATGGAGCGACCAACTTGACGTGGATCCACAGCATCACCAACACCGCTATACAATTCAGCACGAAGATCTTGTTGATGTGTCGAAATGAAAAACAATCGGGCACTCTCAATACGGGCGTAGTTGTCGACGACCAACTGCTGAAACAAACGCCCGAAATGATGATGGAACGTTTGATCATCGCCACAAAACATCAGCATATATGCGCAGAAATCGAGCAAAGTGACAGTAACTGTTTGGTTATCTGCTGATCGACACCTCATTCTGTGATACCATCCATTGTCACCGTAAGGAAACATAAGCACATAATGGAGTGGCATATAGGATGGGTGAAGGGAGCTTATTTGGCGTAGTCCTTCAGTGCGGTCATGGATCACGATATCATGCGGTGTTGCCGAACCATCGACTGAATTTTCAACGACCATTGCTGCTACTTCGGGATAAGCTTGTTGATCGTATCGCCTTCCCAAATCGCTCGCTGTACGGATGACAACACTGATAGATCCCACGGGTTGATCGCCATGTGTTTCAGCTGCTGTTATGAGAGTTGATGCAAATGGATTGTGTTCCTGCATCACACGTTGCAAAGTTGCAATCGTGTCTGGATTTAATCCAGAATGCAACGTCGTTCTTCTCGCCAATTGTTCCTATGCATCTGCAAAGTATATTTGCGCGAATTGAGCCTGTGCGGTTTCAGGTGCACGCAACGAACCAAGACAGTGGTACATAGTGCCATTAATTCGGAAAGTAGTAACTCCATTTCTTCCACTTGCCAGATCACGATCCCAATTGGCGCGGATGGAGGCGAAGGCAAACAAATTGTTGTAAGCCCTAATGTTGGTATGGAAATCCACAGCTACTCGGTCCGTTGGATCATGTTTGATCAGAAGATCACGAAGTGGTGCAGGAGGAGCGCGAGGAAGAGGGAGACGTATCTTTCCATGAGTACAGCAAATGCCAAAGCGTGGTCTCAAGAGAGAGGAGGATTTGATACGCTCATCTATCCACATTCGAGCATGACAAAAAGAGCAGGTGGTGTCCATTCGAGGGAAAATATGACGACGATACAAAGTTCCGGGCGTATAGCAGATGTTTGGACCGAAAATATGTTCAGGTACGAAAGGAATAGTGCAGGCTTTTTGGAATTGAGCGCCATGTTGGGATTCAACGTTACTGGGATGGAAAGGACAGCTGCGGTTAGAAGAGCGCGAATGATCGGGTGATCCACATCTAGAGCAACTGCGTACAGAAGCAGTACTATTATTGCTGGTAGTGGTGTTGGTGCTTGTCGTCACATCATCGTTGGTTGCTGAGTCACTGACAGGAGTGTCCTCATCCTCAATAATGTTATCCTCAGCAACTATTCGAAATTTCATTTGTAAACTTTCTTTTTCCTAAAGGATGACATGGATCGCCTATCAAGGAAACACGCACTCTCTGTTGCTCTCTCTCTCTCTCTCTCACGCCTTATATGTATAGCAGCTGCAATACCTTCAATGGTGCTAGCTCGCAGTTCCACTGGATTCTCAATAATGATATTCATAGTGTCTTCCTGCTGTTCCTACGTTCAAAGGGAATAAGAAAGGAAAAATAGACAACATAAGCTAGTTCAGGTGCATACATTTTCAGAATCAAGAAGTCTGCGCCGGACATTGCGCTCATTCAAAGGACATCTACGGAAAGAAACACGTTGGTGAGTAGTCGACCCGCAGCGACAGGTGTGAACTTCGAGTGATTGCTTTTTGTGAAAAAAAAATTTAAAAAAATGAGTAAAATGCCCAGCTTTTGTAAGAAGTCATTTTTGCGACTGAATTTGGTTCCATTTGAATTCGAATGAAGCTTCCAGCGACACATTTGGTGTTCATAAGTTGTCTGATTCCGGGGCAATACCTCTTGAGAACTCATATTATGCAAAAACAACAGCTTGCAGGTGAAACAAATTGCTACATAACAAAAAAAGTAAGCTGGGCAATAGATACCAACGCCAGCCACAACTATTTCCTTTTTTGTACAATAATGTAAGGGCTAATCGATTTTTAATAGAAGATACTAAGAGAATCTATCAACAGCATCCCATTTCATTAAACATGATCTCTACCACTTTCTACTACTACTACGAAGTCAGCAAAAACACTTATCTGTGCGAAACCAGTGCTACCACCTCGACCTCTGGTGACGATGCACAAAATATTGCTATTGATATTGACTGCACTAATGGCAATGGCCAAAACACCATGGCTGTTGACGACATCTCACGCAGCGATAATAGCGACGACTACGATTTAACATTCGAACCTATTGCACCGGCTGACCACGTGTGGACGTTGATCAAGTATACTCCTCATCAGGTGGCAAAGATGATCAGTTTGGTGGAGTATAAGAAGCTATCCATGCGAAAAGCAGCCGAATTGACCAACATCAGTAATTCGCGCGCCCATCAGTTGTACAAGCAACACAAAGAAGACAGCAGTGTGACTCTAGGTTATAAGGCCAAGAACCAGATAAAGAGACCGCGCAAGATCGACCTCACCGACGAACAAAGGCAAATCGTGGATCTCTACGTCAAAAGCGTAGCTGAACAAAATGCGAACGTCGTAAAAGTCAAGGATGCGTAGGATGATCTGTGCCAGCAACTAGAAGGTGAGCTATTTATTACAACATGCAACATGACTTGAATACTCGTTTTATCATACTAATACTACAAATTTAAAAGGTTTAAAAATTAGTCAAAAACTGTCAAGGAGCGAATCCAGCAAACAGTTACATTCACGCTTGTACTACCACCAGTCCCTCCCTACACCGCCACCAGCGATATTCTGGAAAGTCGTAGCAAGTTTGCCGGTGAGCTGATGTCCTGTAGTCTAGACTACATCGAAGGCTGCATGTTCATCAGCGAAGGAGCGGTTGTCATGTCGGAGACCTTGGTCGTTGAAGCATGCACAACAAGGTCTGAGGCCAAATCCTACGATTTGAACATCTTCTTGTGCCTCACTGCAGGGGGTGTTCTGGCCGTTTCCCAAGAGGCAATGGTGACTGAAGCTCAAAGGAAGCAGCGACAGATGGAGAAGGTCGGCAAGGCAAAAGGCACTGCTCCAGACCACTTAATCTAGTTTGTCAGTGAGGTTTTCAAAACCATCAGTCAAGGCGAGTTTCGATGCGGTATTGGCATGGCAAACAGACACTTGTTCTGGGAAAGGCCGTTTGTAAACGCGGTACAGAATGCAGGCCATTTCCCAGTTTACATGCCCAACAATTCTACGTTCCTTGACCCGTGCTGTCCATGTTGGGAGGCCATCCAATTGCGCATACGACGAACGCCTTTGACGGATGAAGACAGCTTGGCAAGCCGTATTAAGGAAGCTGCAGAATGTATTCATTGGGTGAGCGAAGCCAAGTTGTATATCGATCGCTGCTTAGCAAAAGAGCAAATCCAGTAGGATTGCTATTATGTTTTTTCTGTACCCATTACACTCCTTTTTTATGCCCTCCTTTTCCACTTCTTTCTTCATGCACGCTAGTCGTACCTATGTCAACTTATTTTTTTCCATTCTACTCTTTCACTATGCACCTGTCCTTCTACACTAGTTATACTTATGCCAAACGTTTTTTTCTCTGTGCAATAAATATTATATTCAAGTAAAAAATGATGCCCTTTGAAGAGTCTAGATACCTGTGGCAAAAACACACTCGCTAGAATTTTCAGTCTTCATGCTTGAACTATGGCAGTACAGCTGGTATGGCCAGCAATGTGAGTTTACCTGGTGGGCGAAAAAAAAAAGAATGAGATGCAGGAAGGAATTGATCCACTGTAGATTCAGAAAGCCTTGTCACAAAATCGATTTTGAAGTTCTAAAAATTGGCTGTGTACTAGTGGAATATGTCACGCTGTTTATTGAATCTCTTGTTGTTATAGATTAAAAAGCTCGATTGGTGTCAGGGAAGCAAGCGTGGTGCGCTGTTGAATGCCCTCTGTCGCCCACGGGGAAAAGGAAGTTAGTCGTGAGGCAAGACCTCTGTGTAATGAAATTTTGTTGTGATGAATATAAGATTGATTCATACTATGAAAATAAGCCTGATGCGTTCTTAGACAGCGTCCATCGCCCATAGAAAAAAAGGAAGTGAGCCGTTAGACGCCCTTAATTTCTCACCAGGGAGAGTCTGTTTATCACGAATCATTTCTATTCTCCAACCAATCAAATACAGTATTTCGCACCAGTATTCATCTCTATATTACACCCCCTAGAAATTTTATAGTTTTAAACGTAAAATGCTGTAGCTTCAGCTTAAGTAATTAATGTCTTTATCTTCAATTAGTTTCGTCAATACTATATATCCCTCTCTCACTGCTAAGCAGTTGTTGTAATTACTATCTATCTCTAAGCTTAGTATGGATAAGTTGTTTTATTCTGTCTTCTACCATCCCCTATATGTATCCCTACTCTTATCACTCTATTAGTAGTAGTAAAATAGAGTGATTTTAGTTCGGTGTAGCACTGGTCCTAGTACTGGTTCAATAGCATCTAATCAAAGATGATGCAACAATTGAGATACGGGGGAAGTATTGACCCAACTGTAGATGAAGCAAGATGAACTATTATGTGTAGAACAGTAGTGCTGATGAGAGCTAAATTCTTGAGATGTTGAGGGGTCAACTGGAAGCCTTTATAGCTGATAGTGGTGGGGTGATGTCTCAGTAAACAGATACCATACTCCTGAATCCTTCTTTGCTGTCCATAAGGCATAAGGTACACTTAATGGATATATGGCTGGGCTTTATATTTGCTTGGTCTGGCGTCAAGTCACACTAAACTCATCACAGCACTGAACACTTCAGAATTTCTGACTCAGTGCTGTATCAATACAACTGCTGTGCCTCATTTTTAGTAATATTCTGCCTCAAAATTTACACATCGATGTCTGCGCGCATACAATACCACTCATTGCACTGTACGCCACTCAAAGTCGTATTTCAGCACGATTAACCACAGTACAGTTTGTACTTGGCACAGAAATTTCATTAACGTTTTAAATGTCTATACAGTTTTGGACCTTTGTTGTATGTGCAAAAACCAAAAACAAATAAATTAATTTTGCATTTCCCCCGTTAATTTCACTTTTAAAACGTAAAAAAATCAATGCTCAAAATATTGTAAAGTTTTAGTTGTGGAACATTTTTAGAAACAAATTACAATATTTTTTTACACGTAAAAAAAAAAACTTAAAAGTTAAAAAAACATGTTTATTAAAACAAGTTTACATAATTTTTTATTAATATAAAAATAATTGCATTTATTACTTTTTAAAAAAATAACCCGTTCCAAACCGCCTGTTTTGCACGTTACCGACGTCCGTGCGCCTATATAAAAAACCCCATGCGAACGGGCTTACTTATAAAGCGACGTCTTACCGCGTACTCCAAATCATTTATGCACCGACGCCTACTTAAAAAGTGACGTCCATGCGCCTACTCTAAGAACTCCATGCAATGACGCCTACTTATAAAGCGACGTCTTACCGCGTACACCAAATCATTCATGCACCGACGCCTACTTAAAAAGTGACGTCCACGCGCCTACTCTAAGAACTTCATGCAATGACGCCTACTTATAAAGCGACGTCTTGCCGTGTACTCCAAATTATTCATGCAATGACGCCTACTTAAAAAGCGACGTCCATGCGCCTACTCTAAGAACTCCATGCAATGACGCTTACTTAGAAAGTGACATCCATACTGCCCACTCTAGTAATTTTTCTTACTTAGTAGTAAAGATCTTGGTTTTTTTTTTAACATCAGTACATCTGCCATGGCAAGTTAACATTTGCAAATCCATCACACACAGTGGCAAGCTTTGCCATATTTCTCTACAATAAAATGAAAGAGAGAGAAAAATGAACGACAACCATTTAATTTATTAAGAAAACAGAATTGAAGTATAAGTTTCTTTTTTTTTCTCTAAATGGGTGAGATTAGGGATCGGCATTGAATCCAGATTCGTCGATCTGTTTCGTTTCGAATGAGAAGAAAGCGGATTCGAGCGAGGGCTTTTACGGATCCAAACGTATTCAGATTGAGCTTGAGCGATCCGGATTCAAACTGGATTGGAAGGTGCCATTCCAGATTGATCCGTTTGATCCGTTTTATTTCCATTGCAATTCCCATAGTTAGCTTTGTAATTGGTAGATTGTTAAGGAATGCGAAAGAAAGTGCGAAACTGAATGGAAGAATAGGGGGAACAGAATTTATGCATTTTTATATACTACATACACTAGGTCAAAAAAGTGTCCCAATGATTGGGACATTTAACTACTTTCTCACATTTCTATTGATCAACATCCACCTGCCTCGCTTCGCTCGGCTGAATGAGCCCCTTCGCTGCGCTCCGGGTCATTCAATGGATTGGATGTTTCCTGGGGGTTCCCCCCCACACCCCCTTCTAAACCCTATCCAAAGCTCGCTTCGCGAGCTTATTTATTGCTATGACTACATATAACCCTAAACGTTATCATTATTGCTATGACACGAAACCCTACTACACGTTGGTTTGTCAAATTAAAAGGGATGACAGAAGAACTTTTGACTAGTACTTCACTGTTAATGCGAGGATAACTTATTTGTTGCTATCGACAGCTCTTACATATTTTTGAAAGTTCATCAATGTGTCCGCTTTCATTTGAACATCATGGTAAATTATTGCTGCTTGTCGTAATTAGCTGAAAGGTGACGGCAGCTTCGCGTAGTTCTATATCTTATTGTTTCGCGTCAGATCTACTTACGAAAGATACCGTGAAGAGGTAAGAATATTCTATTGCACGTTAAATGATAATAAGTGAAAATAAGAGTTTAGAAGCAAAAAGAAAAAGAGCAGAAAAGGGCTTAAGGTGATGGAGGTGGAAATGCGGTGATTGTTGTTGTGGGAGAGGTTGGTGGTGAATTTTCGGCTTGTTCAGGTACAGAGGCCGGCGGATGCAAGAGAACTTCTTGGTAGACGATGTTGGTGGTTTGTGGTGGTCCAGACCCTGAGAGATCGATGGCAACGCGAAGATTGTTAGGGTCAGTTGCCTGAGATAGCGCAACATATAGTTGGCCATGAGCAAAGACATCTTCTGCAAGGCGGACACCGACATATTGCAGGGTTTGCCCTTGCGCTTTGTGGATGGTCATAGCAAAGGCAGGGCGGACAGGGAATTGGCGGCGGCAGAGGATGAAGGGATAATCTCCTTCCATTGTACACATATTGATACGTGGAAGGAAAAATTCCGGGCCACGATGCCCTTGGTCAATTCTTTTCACAGCAATACACCGATCAAGAAGCCTTGTCACGAACAATTTTGTGCCATTGCATAGGCCGGCGTCGGGATCCAAGTTGCGCATGAGCACTACAGGCATGCCAGGCTTGAGCTGTAACGTATGGCTAGGTATGCCATTAGTGCTGAGACTGTTTAAAAACTCGACGGGATAGTTGACCACTGCTGCTTCTGGGTCATCAGCGTCTATGATACGGTCATTGGCAGCATAATCGCGCCCTTCACCTGGAAAAATACCGTAGGCTGCCTCGTTAATCGCATCGACGTCGACGTTTTTTGCTGCCAATATGGCGCGAGCGTTGAAATCTTCAGGTTGCGGCTGTGGATTGCATATGTTGGGATATATGGCGTCTATAAGACCCATGGTGTCTGCTGCATCCATACGCCATTCCTGAGAAATTTCTACGCTTTCTGTATATGGAGCACGTCCATCGCCAATGGCAAGAAGTGTCTCAGCAAATGCGGGAGCAGCAGGACCGGCGTAACGTACACGCATGTTGATGGTCAAATGCAATACTTGAACATCACTCCAAAAAGAAGCAGAACAGATGCAATCACCAACAATTTCGGACCGAGTCCCTTTCTTGACGACGGGCAGCAACTGGCGAAAATCACCACCAAAAACGACAACTTTTCCACCAAAAGCAACATTGCTCAGGCGAGGGTCAACGGCACCCATGACATCACGAAGTGATCTGTCAACAGCCTCAAAATTCCATTTGCTGCACATAACAGCTTCATCCCAGATGATAAGAGAGGTACTCTGTATCAAGTGGGCATGAGGACCACCGAGACGAATATTGCAGGAAGTGGACGCGTCTGCATTTAACGGAATCTTGAAGCGGCTATGTGCCGTACGTCCGCCGGGAAGCAGGATTGCAGCAATGCCGGAAGAAGCAACAGGTAGTGCAATCATGTCGCGGGAGCGCGTATGGCTCAGAAGCGTCTTGAACAGCTGAGACTTGCCAGTTCCTCCAGGTCCATTCACAAAAAAAACGCGTGGGCTATAATCGTCGTCAGGTCGGCTGATGGCAGTGGAGATGGTGTCAAAGGCGTGTCGTTGATCGTCGTTTAATGTTGGCAACAGCGTCTGAAGAAGATGACGCTGCTCTTCCTGATCGTACTCGCGCCGTTCGACAATCTCGAGTGCTTCCAAAGGAGGCAACAGATCAAGTTCGGTGACAAACTCTTGAGGGAGAGAGGGGAATTCTGACAGATGATGACCGGTTGCTTGTAAACGTGACTCGATGTCACCAAGTGCTCTTTGGTAAACCTGGTCTAGTTGATCGGGTGTCAATTCGGCCTCATTTGGCATAGAGAGCGACCTGCGCATCTCAAAAAAGTAGTTGTCGGCCATTCGATCGCGATAGGTGTTCCATAAGGACAGCGGATCAGCAGGCGAGCAACTGGTAAGTATGCACACAAAAAGTGCGCGGATTGCGGATGCAGATGGTGCTACTGCTGATGCTTCTTCTAAGCAACGATTCCATTCATCGTCTGACTCTAGAAGACCACGTGCTAACGCTGCTTGCTGGAATGTTGGATGGTTCACGCCATCGCTGTCTCGTTTGAGATCGTCAAAGCTTCTTGGTCCAGCCACAGAAAGCAAAAGAAGACGAAGACAGTACAACTCCATATCGGACAGAGAGGCAGAGTAGATGCGCGTCACTACATTCTTAAAAGGGGGATTGGAGCGGCAGTCCCATCGACGCTCTTGGGCATTCCAAGTGTAATGACAGGGAATCTGCGGATACTTGAATTGCTGGGCGGATTCGTCCCGACGACAAAGAGCAAAAAAGCCCAAAAGCCTGGTACCCTCCCTTGCAGCCTCGCGAGCAGCTGCTAATTGCTCTGGTGTCATAGTGTCGCGGAAACGCACCAATTGTTGTTCTGGCAGGTGAATGTCGAGACGTACAACCATGGGATCATGCATGTGCACACGAAACTCTAAAGCTCGCCATACTGCCTCACAGGGTCCAATATATCGCGCGTTCTGATAATCAGTGACTTCATTGGTCTGCTCAGCAGCTGGGTGGTAGGTGTAGTGGTTGTGGTGGTGGAATTGGCTGTGGCAGTGGTAGTAGTGGGAGGAGTAGAACGGGTTGTTTCCAACTGCGCTCTGTCGGATCCTTTGGTGATGTACTTGCAAAGGTATTTGATTGCCCGAGCAGAGGTATAGATCTCGACGTTGATATGCGCGTTGTACTTGTGACAGAGGTAGGGGTTATACGGGACGACGTGTTGGTTAGTAGCGGTGAAACCCGATCGCTCAAAAACGTGCTGACGTTGGGGATTGAAAACCCTTTTATATAGAGGGTAACCGTCACGATTTACGCGAGTCTCGTTGTTGTACGGCTTTGGATAGCCCTGGGAGCATCGACCATTCTGCATACAGACGGCATTGGGGTTATCGTTGCCACAGGGACCGTGTATCATGCTTGATGTTACTGTGTGGAACAGCTGCGGCTGTCTCACAGGGTCTGGTAACTCAGCTGATACAAATCGGTCATAGTCAGTTGGCGTGTGAGGGCGGTCTTGCTCGTTCAGGATCAACAGAATGTGGATATGAGGTAAACCTCGCTTCTGGAATTCGACAGTGGCGACATAGCCCTCAACACGACCAAAGCACTTAGATTCCTTGTCATGCTTGAGCAACTCGGTAATCTTCAAATGGAATATGCGGGAACAGATGTCGGGACGATCATACGCCTTTTGCCCAGGATGGAGCTCAGCAAGAATCTCTGGCCATTTGGGATTGCACGTAAACGTGATGAATAGCGTTGGTGTTCCTCTTTGGCGAATAATTACGAGGCCATCTTGAAGCATTTGCTTCATATACCGCGGACCACCCGTAAACGACGATGGCAAAATCACAGCACGACCGACTTGGCGCGGATCTACACCATCACTGATACCACCATACAGTTCGGAACGCAAAGTGTCTTGATTCAACGAAATGAAAAGCAGGCGAGATGCTTCAATTCTTGCATAATTGTCGACAACCAATTGCTGGAACAATCGACCAAAATGATGATCGAAAGTCTCATTGTCGCCACCGCGAACCATGAGCATATATGCGCAATAGTCGAGCAATGTCACTGTATGCATATTACCATCCACTCCTTCACACCGCATGCCCGCGAACCAGCCATGGTCACCAAATGGATACATGAGGACATAATGAAGCGGAAGATAGGATGAGTGAAGGGAGCTAACGTACTGCAAACCTCGGGTACGGTCATGGATGACGATGTCGTGTGGTGTGGTTGACCCATCCACCCTATTTTCCACAACCATTGCTGCGACCTCTGGATATGTTTGTTGATCGTAGCGGCGTCCCAGATCCGATGCGCCACGAATGACGACGCTTAGTGATCCAATTGGACGATCACCAAGGCGTTGGGCGCCAGATGTCAGAGTGCGTGCAAACGGATTGTGTTGGGTCATGACAGTTTGGATACGATCGATGATACCCTGGTCGAGGCCCGAAAACAATGTCGTCCTGTGTGCCACTTGTTCTTGGGTATCAGCGAAATAGATTTGGGCAAATTTGGACTGTGCGTGATCCTCGGCCCACAAGGATCCAACTTGATGGTATAGTGTACCATTGATGCGATACGTCGACACACCATTTCTGCTGTCTGCCAAGTTGCGGTCGTAGTTTGCCTTGATGGATGCAAAAGCAAACATGTTGTTGTAGGCTCGGATATTGGTGTGGAAATTGAGAGCAACTTCATTATGACGACTGTGATCCGTCACCAATTCACGAAGGTCGGCGGGTAATGGGCGGGGTGAAGGGAAGCGAAAGTTGCCATGATTACAGCACATGCCAAACTGAGGACGCGAAACAGAAGAACGGGAGACTCTTTCATCCACCCACATGAGTGCATGGCAAAAGGAACATGCCCTATCCATGCGTGGCAAAACATGGCGGTGATACGAATCGCCTGGTGTGTAGTTGATGCTAGGACCAAAAACATACTCAGGCAGGAAGGGAACATGGCATGCGATCTGAAACTGGGCGCCGTGTTCAGACTCGACATTACGCGCGTTAAAGGGGCAGGAATGGTGGGTTGAGCGCTGGTGGGTAGGTGATCCACAACTGGGGCAAACGCGTGTCGGTTGTGGTGTAAAAGGATTAGTGTTCTCTTCAGCATCAGAGTCCTCATCTTCAACAGCAGCATCGGAAGCAGTATCTTCATCAGTAATAACAGAGGCATTTTCGTCTACAATAGTAGGTATAGCAACATTTTCTTGAGCTACTATGCCCCAGACTCAGCAAACTATGTTCTATACAGAGAAGTTTTTTTTCGTCGTTTGGTATGTACCTTGCGTCGTTGCTGTTTGCACACTTTTAGTGTCCACAACAAATGCCACTTGACTCTGGTTAGCTGTAAATTGCTCGGTTTGCTCGGTAGCCTATAATAGCAGGCTTATATTTCAATACAACTTATTCACGTAACTCAAAGTGATAATCAGTAAACGTACATTCTCCTCCTCAGTTCTACGCCGAATATTACGCGGATTCAAACGACATCCTAAAAAGGTGGTGCGTTGATGACTGGTTGATCCACAAACACATGTGCAAATGGTGGGCTGTTGCTGCTCCACATGAGAAGTCAAATAAGAAGTTAATATGTATTCAATCGGTTTAAGAATGCAATCTCCAGGAATCTCGGTGAATGCTCGCGATTTCAAGAGAAGCAGACAGTTATATTTTCAGCATGAAAGACACACCTCTTGGGAACTCATTTTAACAGAAAAAAACTCTTTGAGAATAACAAAGGTGGAAGCTGAACAGCATTTAGGAACACGTTGAAAAAAAGCTAGTGGCTGGCTCATGGATTTCCTTTTTTAGAGTTACTGCGGAGTTGTAAGTTGTAAGTACTGATTCATTTTAATAATAGATATAGTGGACCAATCAGTGTGAAACTTTGTATCCTAGATGCTAGGCATATATGCAAGCGGACTTTAGAAAACAAGACTGAGGGGCGGAGTATTAAAGGAGCATGAGCCATTTTGTATAAAGCTATCATTGGGACACTTTTTTGACACTTTATTAGGAGTTTTAATTTCAAGCCACAAAAAAGATTTTTAACAAGGACACTCCACTTTTTATGTTTTGATCCTTTCTCTTTCACCTTTTCTGCTTCATTTAATGTAAGCTACATATCATTTGCTCTACTTTTAGTGAAGTTACAGTACAGAACCTTATGAGATATCATTAGATGAAACCTCTTTCAGCTGCCCAGCACCAGTCTGTTGTCCAAGGCCTACAGAAGAAGCGATCTATACGTCAAATTGCTAAAGCAACGGGTATAGGCAAAAGCACTATCCAACGAATTCGAAAAAACGTTGTTACTGTATCAGGAACCACCAAGAATGGTAGACCTTCAAAGCTGGGACAGCATACAAGGAAACTTTTGGCTAGAGAGTTCAAGTCTGGTAACCTCAAGAATGCTCCCCAAGGCTCTAAATATATTCAACAGTACTATGGAACCACAGTAACTCCAGAAACAGTTCGAAATGTACTACGTAAAAGTGGCCTTAAGGCTTTCAAGAAACCAAAGAAGCCAGCCATTAGTGAGAAAAACAGAAAGGAACGACTTAAGTGGGCCAAAGAGCATCAGCACTGGACTATTGAAGATTGGAAAAAGGTGGTCTGGTCTGACGAAACAAGAATCAATCGTTTTGGAAGTGATGGTGTCGTTTATGTATGGCGCGATCCAAATATAAGGCTGACAAGAAACCATGTTAGACAGACAGTAAAGAATGATGGAGGAAGAATCATGGTCTGGAGCTGCTTTTCCTGGGATGGTGTTGGCTATATATGCAACATTGGTGACAAGAATATGGACAAGAACGATTACCTAGCCATTCTGGAGTCTGACCTGATGGAAACCTTACATCACTATGATATGAATAAGGATGAGACCATCTTTATGCAAGATAATAATCCCAAACACAAGTCAAAAGTTGTTATGGACTGGCTATCTCAGCAAGCATTCCAAGTTATGAAGTGGCCTGCACAGTCTCCTGATCTCCATCCAATTGAAAACATGTGGTCTACATTGAAAAGGATGCTTATAAATAAGTATCCTACCCCAGCATCAAATAGAGATGAACTGTTCCAGAGAATTGATAAATGCTGGTATAGCATTGATGCAACAGAGTGCCAAAAATACATTAACTCTATGCCTAATCGAGTGCGGCAAGTTATAGAAGCAAAAGGATTATAGACATCATACTAAAAATTAACTGTACCTTAATAAAACATGAAGATTTTTGAAAGTGTCAAAAAAGTGTCCCAATGATAGTTTTAAAGAAAATAGCTCCTACTCCTTTAATACTCCGCCCATCATTATATTATTTTGAAGTCCGCGTGTGCATATTCACATCATTTAATATACAAAGTTTCACATTGATTGGTTCAGTATATCAAGAGGAAAAAGAGAAAGTATCCAAATGTCCCAATCATTGGGACACTTTTTTGACCTAGTGTATAATAAAAGGTTTAAAGGTAGTCGTTTATAATCAAAGTCTTGGTTTATTATAAAGTCGTTGTAGCTAATGCCTAAAGGAATGCAATATATGGCAATTGTAGAGGGATTCATAAACTCGACGTGCCTATTGTTGAGGGATAGGTGAAAAAAAGGGAAGCAGCTGCTTGTAACTGCCTCGTTTCAAATACACCGCACACTACTAGCCAAACTGAAGGCAATACTATACACACAAAGACACATACAAACATATACATATATTATACAGTATAAAATTGTGTGCATTCACTTACTCCATAGGATAGACACTCAATACTTGCTGATAGTTAATAATCCTCTTTCCATTCCCTATGCTCTTCATATGAAGAAGTAAAAGACAAATTGTCGTTGCCCTCATGCATTGGTCGTAGTAAATAGAGCGGCGCCGGCAGTGGCATTGTACTCTATAGGCATCCTTGAGATTTAAATCATACTATACTTTAAAGCAACATGGTAAACTGCTTGTTTTTAGCTTTTCCTTTCGCTTTATTAATGCTGTTGCATTTAACAAGTGCATCCTTCCACGTTCCCAACACTGTGTTCATCAATGCTTTTGCGATCTCTGTGGAAACGACATAACACTTTTATCAGTTGTTCTGTATGCAAAAAGCCAACCGAGTAAAAGCCGCACTTTCCTCTATCTCTTCTGCTATACAGCTTATAAAGCTGCTTTATTTTATCTTATTCCGCTGCTGCTTGGAAAGGGTCGTGTCGGCAAATTGTCTACTCTTTCAATCGCTTAGGTCGGAAACCGTTCAAGACATTATGGCGCACAGGCAATGGCAACTATATTGAAAGAAAAAAATAACTCTGAGCTTTCCCTTCACTTCCGCAATTTTCTGTCACTCATTCATTCGCTTGTAGTAAAATTATCCCTGCTTTTGATGCTGTATCTTTGATCGCATACATTCCGTTCAACCTGATTTGTTAGAAATCGTTTTTTAAAAGTAGCAGTGTCAAATATCAAGAAGTGGGCGGGAGTAAAGTAGCCGGACCTACACCTTAGCGAATCATAATTCGAGATAGTGTTTAAGTTCACCTATGAGAATTCGAGATAGTGAGAATTGTATCACGTAGTCTACTAGTACAACGATCCTATTTTGGTAAAGTAGTGCCGTTTGGGTTTTTTCTTGCATAAATATATTCTCACACCATGAGAAAACTTGACTACTTCATCCTTTTCTTCTTTTTATCTTGTATCAAAAGACATGAGCGACAGAGAGCCCTACAATTTCAACTTTAAAAAAAGAGGCCGCAAAGCCGGTGGTAAAAACCCAAATGCTGGGCGCAAACCGAAAAAGACGAGACCTCTTGATCAAAGCGTACTCAATTTTAGTGGGGTTGCGCAATCTGCAAGTGCAGTCGACGATAATGTAATCACTAATACAACGGTAAGGTCATAACAAGATGCAGCAGTGAACTGTACTTTTAAATGTGTGCAGTAGTCTCTTACAAAATCGAACCAAATATTTAGAATATTCATCCGCGAGAAAATGAAATCCCATCACTACGTCAAATATGCCGCACGGTTCTTGAACGCGTCGTGGTAAGCGAAACTCGTTCTTTGATAACACCGGTTACTGCATACATGATTTCTAAATATCTTATCAAAATATGGGCTCTTGCTTTTCACTATAGCCATCTTCTACATGTGACGAGCACAACGAGGATCAAATTTTGGGCCTTGGGAGTCTAGTGCGCGATTTGGAGGTTGAAAGTATGGAGGCCGAAGTTGAATGCGAGCACGAAGAAGATGATGACGGTGAAGCTGGTGACGTTGCTCAAAATGTGGAGGATGACACAACGTATAAAGAAGCTCTAATTTGTAGTCAGTATTTCATGGAACTACGCGCCCGTATCGTTGATGAATGTCAAAATGGGTCCAAACCGCCAAAAGTGTACTGTGAGCAGCAAACGTTTTGGATCAAGCCACCAGCGCTTTATTTCTCTTTGTACAACACCAAGCAAGCTAATCCGATTCCACTGTATCGTCCGCGCGTTTTTTTATGGGCTCCCCATTTTATCACAAAAGCAGTGTTGAAGTGTCTAATATGCAAGGAAAATAACGTTGATTCGCACTTGGTATCAAAGGGACCTGCTGATAACTCATGTGCTCGTCGTGTTGTTGACCTTGACAGGTACTATTACATTACGATGCTTTACTTTTCTTTTATTTCAATTATGTAACTAATCTTTCTGTATGCTTAGATGTTTCTATATCATGTCTTATAGATACAAATGTTCAAACACAAAATGCATAAAAAACTATATGGCGCATGATAATCAAATCATAGAGCAGCTCCCGGAACATCTTCAGGCTGAATTCCCTGCGTACCTCACACATCGAAGCGCTGTTTCTAAACATCTTGGTGACTTGCTGCGGACAGTTGTCCAAAATGGCATGGGTGTTCATCGGCTGCAGAGAGCGCTACGCGAGTTTCATACTTTGCGCCACGCACGACTTCATTTGCAATACTTGAATTCACTTATCTATCGCCGTAGGAATCCAACTCTCTACGAATTAGCCAACAATAACCGTCAAGTCAAGTACCCATCATTTTCGAGCTTCAAGGATCCAAACAAATATGCTGGTTACGTTCCTTCAACTGCGTACTTACGACTTGTATACACAGCCTTGATTGAACAATTACGCCCACTCATCGATAAAGAGTTATCAGAGCTCGGTGGTTTGATTCTGAAAGGAGACCACACATTTAAGGTTCCGAAGCATATGGCGAAACTTGGTGGCTCATCAGCATTCACAGCTTTGTATACAGTATGTAACGAATACGAGGAAATACGGCTTCAACTATTAGTGCCAACAAAGTCTGCCATCCATCTAGAAGGACCGTTAAAAGAGATGATCGAATCGTACCGTCTATACAACCATCCAATGCCAGAGCTATTCTTCACCGATAATGTGAAGGGCGACCAGAATCTTCTAGAACGCTCAATCCCGTCACTCACGCGCCCCATCAATGACAACAATAACAGCGATAACAAAGACAGTACACGATCGGCCGAATTGCAACAAAACAATGACCAAGGACCATTTCTACAATTACCTGACACAGTATCTATAACTGTACTTAAAGACGCTCCTGACGCCACTGATGCAGTTAACAATATTCGTAGTCGCGCTATTAATTCTGATCAATCTCTTGTTGTGGGATTCGACTGTGAGTGGGTGTACAACTCTGTCACGCATCAAAATGGAAAAATTTCGCTGGTACAGGTTGCATGTAAAGATGCTGTATGGCTTTTTCGTTTGAAACCGTCTTCTGGGTGCGTTCCTGCCGCTCTCGCTTCTCTAATTCGTGATCCAAACATCATCAAGACCGGCCGCAACGTCAAGGGAGACCTTAAAAAGCTCAACCGTGATTATGGAATCACTTGGAACGGAGCATTGGAACTTGGCGGCTTCTGTAGAAGGCGAGGTGTAATCGAGCGAGGCACATTGGGTTTATCGGCCATATCTACAAGAGTACTCGGATCCGGTTTGCGTAAAGACGCAAATTTGCGCTTAAGTAACTGGGAGTCTACACAACTGTCGAGCGACCAGATATACTATGCTGCCTTGGATGCATGGGCATCTTTACAAATATTCGATACAACGAAAAACTTGAGTACCTTTGGCGAATCAATCCGCACACCGGTAGCCAACCTTCATTGTTCGTTGCATTATCTCGATAATCCAGTCGCATTCGGATATGTTAGTGATCCGACAATTCACGACGATCATATAACATTTACGGTCAACAGAATCAGCGTGCCGGGCGCTGTTGTGAAGATAAAGAAGCTTGTAAACGGCAAACATGTTACAAGAATGAAGGCCTTGTCCGATATGGGAGACGTACCATTTGCAATTCAAGCTCCAGTGGCCCACCTACGCACCGAGAATCCAAGATTATGCACACTCTTGCACAGCGAAGTACCTGTCAATGATTTCGCAGTTGACGTCGAGCGAATAGCTTCTACTGCCGTGAATACCAGCAACAATCAAGAAGCGAATGATAGCCAATCCGTGTCGTCGTCGTCTTCTTCAGAAGATGAAGCTAATTTGCCTGAAACGACACATTTATTTACACAACCAACAACCACCATATCTGCAAATCAACTCCTGGTAGCATCAGTAACCCCATCACAAACCATTCGACGTATCAGCAACCCAAGAATTCTAAAAGATATATTCCATCTAATGGATATGATTAAAATCTCAAAACGACATGGTCTTGCAAAAGAGTTTTCCCGTCGTCTTCGAGATGCCATTTTTATAAATAACAATGAAGATCGTCAACGAATCGAGAATCACTTACGCACACAAGGCCTTTCATGGGATTATATGCTACTTCGCAAGCCTGAATGGATTTTACGAAGAGTCCGACGAAGCGTCCCACCAGCTGACGAGCTTCATTCTGTTGTTCAGAACTTGTTTGCCGAGTATGGTCGTCTAGAATGTGCAAAAACCGGTAGACCACTGTTTGACAAGAAAGCTTGGGATCAAGCTCGCCGTATTCTAGCAGCTATAGAAGCAGGAGAGGTATCCGATCACCTGGAATCTCGCTATACTTCAAAATTGGTGTCGATAAGCACAATCTTCCAATGTATCGATGCAGCCGAGGAACAAACTCATTAGAAGGTGGTGTTCACCAAAATATTATTCGCAAGTTTGGCTCTTTTGGTGCAGGCCCACAAATGACTGATAGTATGTTGGCGGACTACCGATTACGACATAATATCGACGTAAGTAACTTTTAGACAGCTATGGTATTATTTAAAATTTTACTTATACTTAGTGTATTTATATCGCATTTAGGTTGGTACAAAAAATAGACATGGAAAGATACACCGAAGTCACTACGATCCATGGCTGCTGCAGATCATATGTGACAAGCTTCTACTGCTCGGCATGGATCATGGAGAACGCGATGATAATCATCCTTCCAGTACACTCATCGTTAAGAACTCCTTGTATCTAAAAATGTCTGGAGAATTATTTGGTATCGCATCCTTTCCACCTCATGCCGCTCAGGATATAAATATTCAAAAAGTTTCTCCAGATCCAGATAACCGACGTTCTGATCCACTTCTGGCGCATAAGCTCAGTGTAAATATCCCATTGCCCAAGGGATCGACCAGTAACGTGCAGCGACAAATGTATATTTATATTGCATCAAAGCTCCAAACAAAGTACGCTGTGACACCTGTTCACACTCCTAAAGAGTATATGCTATTCTCATCCTTACTTTCCAGCGATGGCGACCAGCAAGTTTCATTGAACTGGAAGCAGATGGCTCAGCAGTGGAATCGAGAACACGCAAATGGAATCGATGTATTTTATAAAACTGCCGAAAACTTAAAAACACATTATAACGCTTGGTGCACCAGTCAAGTTGCTGTACGATCCATCAGAAATAACG
Source organism: Zychaea mexicana (assembly GCF_025766255.1). Taxonomy (NCBI): domain Eukaryota; kingdom Fungi; phylum Mucoromycota; class Mucoromycetes; order Mucorales; family Lichtheimiaceae; genus Zychaea; species Zychaea mexicana. The sequence continues at coordinate 54,929 of NW_026516830.1, read as the reverse complement.
ACAACGTAACGTCTACAATGCGACAACAGCTACAATCACCAGGAAGGGAGAATACCTTGATGCCCTCTCCAAATTTACCAGTCAATGCAGAGGTCATTCCATCTAGCACAAATTCGCTTATGTTCCCCCCTCTATTTTCTAATTACCATTTGTCATCTCCGTCTTTACCCTCGGCTTCTAACTATTCATCACCGTCAACAGCATTATTGCCAGCTTATCACCAACCACAAATATCTACTTCTGAGCGACCACCCCACAACATATCTCATCCACCAGCTAACGTCTCACTACCATTGCTACCACCACCTCTTTTTACTTAGTGTCCGTACCAACAAGCGCAACAACTTTTTTATGGGCAACCGCAATCGACACATACAGCAACCGTTCCGCCAACTCAACCTCCGCCTACAACAACGACCGCATTTGCACAGCAATTACCTGCTGCATACCGTCAAGTTATACCAAAACCAACATCAGCAGCATCATCATCAAGAGTAATCCCTCAATCTACTTGGAAACTGCCTAAGTACCGTACACGTATTGATAAACCAAAACAATAGTTACATATATCTTCTTACTATATCATATCACCGTATTTCTCTATCTGTCTATAACAATTATAATGGCAAGGATATATATTTCCCCATTATTTGCAGCTTTTCCTCTCTTCCTTCTTATCGTGATAAAGCTCAATCTTTCATTTTTGGCAAGCGCTGTGCGCTTGCCAAAAATGAAAGAATTAATTCCATCAGGTCCGGACATGTTACCCATGCCAAGAAGTGTGCACTTGCTTTTTCTCCTAGTTATTTTTCTTTTGTGCATTCTTCCTATAAATTGACCCTGCCGATGTCATCCACCCCCTCATTAAGTGTGCATCTGAAGATATCAAACCAGGGACAGCATCTTTAGTAATGGTATCAGACTGGGTCGTCTTTTACTGTTTCTCCTATGTATAAGCGTTATCCGTAATGCCATTACATCCGTTCCTGTTAAGGCAGAAATACTCATAGCTTATCAAATACTGATTATATGATAACTTCAAATATTGTTGATCTATTTCGCTCTGTATATCAGTGGTATAGTTGTATAAAAAAATTATACCAATCAATTGAAGTCGTCTTTGATGATGCGCATGTGATAGCATACATCCGGTTAGGGAGGATCCGTAAAAGCATTCATCTATGCTTTAGATCCGGAAGTAGCTCGTTCTTCCGTCAATTAGTGCTAAGCTCTGTCATGCTGAGCAGAGAAAGGACGAAAAGACAGCAACTCAGCAAGCGCCAATAGCAGCGATCTGACGTTTTAGGAAACTGTCATCTTAATTTTCATGATTGTCTTCATGGCGACATTTCCCGAAGGATGATATCTGCCTTTGCGAACTGGGTCGTGATTGCCACCAAGATTTGAAAACACATGGATATCCGTGAACGATGTAGTTTTTGATAGAAGTAAAAAAAGAGCAAGACATTAAAGATATAAAAGGGGCGAAAAAAAAAGTTGTTTGAAGACATACAATTCTATTTATTATTGTTCCAGATAACGGTAGGCATTCCCAATATTCCTCACATATAGCTAGTTCTCTATTTCATACCGATAATCACATACCTGTTTAATCACTAATTACATACCTTGGAATAGCTACTCTAACCTTCCACCATGAATCCGTCTTCTTTGTCCATCCCTGGTAAACGAAACTCCTCTGCTCTCGATAATGACTGGTCTGATGAAGTAAGTTGACCCTTTATTCTATAAGAATATCAGTATATCCTCACTTACCTGATCCAACACATTTATTTGACTTTAAATAGGATTCGTCAATGCCTGACCGTATGGGTAGCTCGCCTTCTACAGCCCGCCAGTTTTCTGCGATGTCCACCGACCATGACAATGCGGCGATTGACAACACCAGTGACGGCGAAACCGGTGCATTGACCTCCGTGCAACACCAGCCGAAAGGAAAAGGGGTTAAAGCACACAAGAGCTGGCTGTACAAATGGTTCGAGGGCGTAAACGACGCCCAGAATATCACCTACTACTACTGCCGCTATCCCATGGGAGACAAGTTCTGCAATAAAAAGTACAAGGATCCACAAGGAATAACCACCGGCCTTACAAAACATTTGTTGAAGCACGGTATCACTAAGGACACGCCCGTCGATGCACCACCAAAAGATAATACACTCTACACTTACTTGGGAGGCAGCACCATGCTGCATTTCCAACAGTTTGATCCAGAGGTCTTCCGCAGGGTGCTGTGTTTGTTCATTGTGACTGCTGCATTGCCATTCATGATTGTCAAAAATCCCTACTTATAGTGATTGTTGAACCCCGTGCAATCAGCCCCAAGTCTCACCCACGTCAAACTTCCAAGCGACAGTACTGCCTCCCATAATTTGCTTACTATGTACCAGGTTCAGCGAGGCCGTATTGATGTCATCCTGCAAGCTCAGCCGTGGCTCTCATACACTGTCGATGCTTGGACAAGTGAATGGAAGGTTCCGTTTCTTGGTATCACTGCCCACTGGATCGATGACGACTGGAACCAACAGTCCATTGCCTTAGGTCTCCAGCTTCTCTCCGGCCCTCACACTGGTGCCAACATGGCGGGGGCGTTCCTGAAAGTTTCGGACGATTGGAGCCTTGTGTCCAAGCCGTTCTTTCTGACTACCGACAATGCATCCAATATGACGACAATGGCCACAGAGATTGAACTTGCTGTTGGACGCGATGTCTTTGATGCCGAAGAGAATCGTATCCCCTGCATCACGCATATAATCAATTTGGCGGTGCAAGCGATCCTCCACAAAGGTTTAGAAGCAGAAGCGTACGACAATGCAGAGCAAGCCTTAGACAGTAACAACCAAGAAATAACTACAACCATCAATGCAGGTAAATAAGCAAAAAAAAGCAATATCTACCCATCAACATGTGTATAGTAATTAAACTTAATTTACCTTAGGCAAAACGTTGCGTAAGCTTCGCAAAGGGATTGTTGCCATCAGAGTGTCTCCACAAAGACTGGATCATTATCATAGCTCATTCAAGGTCGTTGCCCACCAACATCCAGGTACTGATGATAACGACGAAGCCATAGATCAGGACGAGATTGAAGATCGCCGTGAGCTGGTATTGGACGTTCGCACTCGTTGGAATTCCATATATGCCATGGTCCAAAGAGCTCTTACAGTCAAGCGTGCATACAATATGATGTGCTGGAATCTCGAGGCCCTTCAAGGATACTTCTTGAAAGGTGACAAATGGACATGTCTAGAGAAGGTGGCTGAGTTACTCCATGAGTTTGCCTGAATGGCCCCATTGCTGTCTGGCGCTAGCTACGCAACTATGAACCTGGTCATTCTTGCTTACAACCGTTTGCTTGAAAAGCTCGAACTATACATGGATAAATGTGAGGATGTAGGTTATAACTCTATACTGTATATGCGTATTTCCATCGAACACTATCTATCACATACTTACACGACTACTTCTTCATATGTTAGACGTGGCCTGAGCTAGTGCACGCAACACAATGCGGTTGGGAAAAGCTCAAAGGGTACTACTGCAAGGCTCAAGGCCACTCTTTTGCCGTTGCTACTGCCATGGACCCTCGATTAAAATACGAATGGTGGGAAGACGAGAAATGGGGAGAGTATCGCGAGGAGGCTATTGAGATGGTGCAGAAGACGTGGCAAACATATAAGCCATCAAGAACGCAAGAACCATCCCCATCAAACCCGGATGCGTTGATCAAGAAGAGGAGATCGAACACGGACCAGCTGGAAAGATATGTTTCCACGGATACAGTAATCAACGAGTCCGACGGTGAGCATACTTCGATCGTTTTGGAGTTCTGGTGGAGGGACGTTAACAGTGGCTAAGAGTTGAGGCAAATGGCACGCCGATACTTGGCGATTCCAGCCTCATCAACAGGATCTGAACGGCTTTTCTCCGGTGCCAAGCAATATATTCCAAGTGAATGGAATCGGCTTGGGTATAGCAAACTGGAAGCAAGTGTGCTGCTTGACTCGTGGTCTAAGTATTTTGGTGAAGATTAAGAAGGAGTTGCTGTTCGCCGTTTCCACGTTGTGTTAGAGAAAACAAACAGCGGTTCTACAATTCTTCGCACTCACCCTCCTTTTTTTACTTCCCTTTCCCTTGACCTACGGTCACCTACAAAAAAAATTCTACTTCCCTTTCCCTCCCTTTTTTTCATTATTTCAAAGCCATTGCCTCATTGATCGTTCGACTTCTTTATTACTTTCTTCCAGTAGCTATGCCCTGGTTGCTTTTTCTTCTTCCCTATCCTCTTCTTTTTTTCTGATGTTCACTACTGCTAAATTTAATAAATGCCACCTTGTACCATCTAAAGCTTACTTTTCAGTAATTTGTATTCAAAACTTAACTCTATACTCGGATTTCGGATTTGATCCGGATTTATACGAAACGGATTCGGATCCCATATTTACAATCCGGATCCATTCCGGATTGCAAAAGAGCTGATCCGTTTTATACAAAACGGATTCGGAATCGCTCGATCCGTTTCGAATCCGTTAATGACAACCCCTAGGTAAGATGGACCTTTTAACAAATGGCTGCAAATGCTACAAAAGAAGTAAAGCTCTCTGCTGAACCTTAGTATATATACAAGATAGAGAAGGGGTTTACCACTTGTGGTTGTACAAAGCGCTGTGATATATAGGTGCCATAGACTAGCCCTAGCCGTTTCAAAAAAATCATGGAAACGGATTTCGGAAATTAGTTCCTCCGAACGGTTAATCATATAACCGAACCAAAATCCGTTTTTCAGTTTTGGGTAGTTTTGGGTTTTTTAACTTCTTCCTCAAAATGAAACCGCAAAATCAGCAACAAATCTAATCCCAAGAAACACCTGAGCAACCTCAATTGAAAAGATGCAGTAATTGCAAATCTTATCGCCCTTTGCTATTTTTTGTTGGCAATAGACAAGATTACAATACGTGTAGAAAATGCCGTGAACACCAAAGTGACGTCGGTAAACCAATCGCAGGGCAGTTACTCCTGACAATGGATGAAGTACTCGACATGATCCCTTTGCATCAAAGTTTGAGGAACGTAGCTGACAGTCTTGAAGATTACAGCCTCGACACGTATGTGCAACTAGACGACGATATATTGGCGTTGTCAGATTCACAACTTGTAATCAACATCCGCAATCGTATCGAGGCTGTTGACGGATACTATTACTACGAAGCATAGACGCATATGCATTACCAACTGTTTTTATATAAAAACTATTGGTAACAAATTTTTTGTTAGTAACAAAAATTTAAAATGGTTTCTAATTAATTTTTCTATATATATAAATTTATTTAAATATAATATTTTAAATAAAGGATTAATATGGTATCATGTGATATTTATAATAAAATATAATAAAGTCATAATAAGAATTAAAGCTTTTCTTCATCCCTTGATGCAATTATATGTCATTTTGTTTATGAAAATATTAAATATGTTTTTAACATATTATTTAAATACCATGTATTCTATTTATTAGAGAATCATCTGGTAAACTTGGTAATTAATCAAATAATTTCCTAAAAATCCTATTTATAAACAATTTGATAAAAAATATTTATTTTGGGTCTACTTTTCAAAAAATCCATTTATTAACATTTTTTATTTAGAAACAATTATTATCAATTACTTTGTTTTTAATATCTTTTATAATAAATTATTATTAAAAAATACTTTAATAAAAGGGATAATTAAAATAATAAACACACACAATCCCTCTAACATATATCCGCTATAAGCGGATTATATATTGTTTGAAAAACCTTTAGGTTTTGAGTTTATATTGCGGAATATATTCCGCATCATTATAATTATTTTAATTTTAATTTTTAAACATGGATAGTAATCCGTAATAAAATTAAATTATTAAATTTAGAAAAAGATAAAAACATCGTTTTTATTCTTTTCTTGAATATATATTTTTAAATATTTTCTCATCTGAGAAAATTATAAAATAAAAATAATAATGCGGATTATTATCCACGTCTAAATATAATATAATAATGCGGATTTATATCCGCATCTAAATAAAACTCAAAACCTAAAGGTTTTTCAAACAATGTACAAGATTGAAAATCTTGATAGATTATCTGCTTTTAGCAGATTTAATATCGGAGAGATAAAAAGATGATGATTATTTTATTTAGACATTGAAAAACAATTATTTCTAATAAAAATAATTATGTTTTTGTAACTAACAAGGTAATGTAGTACCTATATACCGAACAGAACTACGAAGAAAGTTCGGCTATTCTTTTCTTTTTCAATCCTCGTAAGATTTCGATGTGCAGGGTTAAGCTGCCATTCATTTACGATTGTATCGGCGTATGGCAACTTTCTTGTGCAATGGTCGCATCAGTGGCATGGTCGATAGAGTGAATGGTTACTTTCACTTAAATATCGAATACTCCTGTAGGCATAGGGCTGCACCTACCGTCGAAAATTACGGCGTCCCACAAAATGTACGTGCATACATTGCTGCAAATGCCATCGACTTGGATGCATAATAGCTGCATCGCAACATTACCTGTCAGTTTCAACAAGAAGCGACAAGAATAACGCAGGGGCAAGTGTATTACTGGGCGTGCCAGTCGATCCAAGACCAATATACACTGCATAACAACTAGTTCAGATCAGCAGAGATACTCGTTGACAGAGCCGCTGACAAGGGTGTCCGTAAGGTATGCCCAAATGTCCTAATTGATTAGCTACTACTTAATATTAAATACATGTGAGGATCGTGTATACAATCACTTCGACACGTTGATAAATAGACAAGAACCATTAATAATAGAATCAATAAAATTCAATAACCAATAAACAGATTTTCACCTCAGCACAAAGCAATTACTTGGCTATTGGTTTTACCATGCCATTATTTGATGTAATTTGTGGATCACAGCAACTAGCAGAGGAATACCACGTCGATTCTACATACAAAACAAACCAAGCAGGATACGAACTATTTGGGATAGTTGCAACTGTAAACGGTGCTGGGTTTCCGATTGCATACATGCTTCTGAAGCTTACACCACAAAGTCAGCTAGTAAACGATGGCGAGGATGATACATTTCATGTTAGTGTTATTGCCGAATTTTTTGCATGCTTAAAGCAAGCTGGTCTTCAACCCAAGTTCATATTTATGGACAAGGACTGGGGACAGATCTGTGCTATAGAAGCAGTCTGGACAAATGGGAGAGTGCTTAGACTATGTCTGTGGCATCTTGTTCGCTCGGTGAAAAGGTGAAGAAACACTTAGCAGAACCCAAAACAGCAAGACCGCAAAATATTTCAGACGAGGCTCGAGGTTTATTTCCCTCTATAAGTGCAATGTTTCGTCCTAGGGAAGATAGAACTGGCAGTTTATGCAGTGACCTGGAAAATCGAAATGCCATTATAGATATGATGCGAAAGCATTATAATTCGCACCCGTTAATTGCACTCGAAGGAGGTAGGTAGAACATTATGTCGATCCATAAATCATATCATAATCTATACTATTAAAATCTTTAAAAGTTAGCTGAAAAATCCAAAAAAGGAAGGTGGCTCTACAGCGGTGCTTTAGTTTCTATAAATCCACAATGTCATTTACTCCACTCCCATCTGATGAAAAGATCTGTGCAAAATTGAGCAAGTACACGGTCATCCGGGATAAATAAGAAAGAGCCTCATTAAGCATCAAATATCTGTATATACTCCAAGAGAGGCAATGTATTTTATGGATGAAGCAATGACCGAATTATATCTTTGCTGTAGATCATATTTTTTTACTACCTTTCACTGTCATACCATAAAGGATTAGTAGTAGTAGTAGTAGTAGTAGTGGCTGATTGGGTTCAGGGTGTTGATGCTGACAAACTTGCAACACCTATAACACACAAAAAAGGAAGTTGTCATCGTGCTGTTCACGCGTCCTGAATCTGTCTTTACGCGCTTTTGAGTAGTCCCTGTACTTTTTTTTTGTTTACCTACAACCATTCGTTTTCAGCTTATATACTTTAAATGAGCATTCGAATCTGTGCTTCATGCCATTAGTCTGGGCACTCGAGTAGAACACACCGGGATTGCTTACTGAATCCGGCTCGCTTAGCTGCGCGTGAGCAGAATGAAATTCAATTCATCTTTGAGCACCATCAAAGAGTTGATCCAATTGTTGAAGAAATTCAAATGGCCAGCCCGAGCGTTGAAGATCCTGTCTCCGAGATTAATCAAGATCAAAGTGTTAATCCGAGCGATGAGATTGTAAGCGATAATTTTCGAATAGACAATGATGTGACTAAAAATTAACACATGTTTGTAACAGTCAGAGACGGTTCCTCGGTGCGCAAGCTGTGGCCAACTTGGACATTCACGTAGAGGTTTCTGTAGTTGCCCACTTAATCCAAGGAATCTGCAAGCTGATATCTCAACTGAGCCTCAAGTAATTAACAATCTCTCCTGTATAGGCTATACAGTCTATAATTCTAATATCGCGTTTCTTTTTCTTTTGCAGTTTCATCCCGCCATCGGACGTATCCGTGCAAACCATATTCCTGATCGCCATTCACTTGGATTAATGGATCGTGAGTGTTCGTATTGTCACGCGCGTATGTGGGTGCAAGAGCGTGTATCAGCATCTTCGGAGACATCACCTGAATTCCAGCTATGCTGTGCCAAAGGGTCCGTTACTCTTCCTCCGCTGAGTGAAACTCCACCAGAGATAGCAGAGCTATTATGTGGTGATGACCGTGCCTCGCAGGATTTCCGTAAAAACATTCGTGCATACAACAATGCTTTGAGTTTTACGTCCCTTGGTGCCAGCGTTGATCAAACTGTAGCAAACTTGCGAGGTGGTGCATACAACTTTTGGATCCATGGCACCATGCACCATATGATTGGGTCTTTGCTCCCTAATACGGATGAGGATACCCCAGCTTTTGCACAAATCTACGTCTATGATCCTTCCATGGAATTGCAAATACGTCAGAATGCCACGAATGCCCCTGTGAACACAGATACTTTGCACACTTTGCAGGAGCTAATGCATCGTGTTTGCCCCTTTGCCTAAGCTTTCCAAAACATGGCCGATGGCTATCGTGACGACAATGTCGAAAACGTTACATTAGTGATTCGCGCAGAGGGTACCCCGGATCAAAGGCGGTATAATAGACCAACAGGTGATGAAGTTGGAATCCTGATTGTGGATAACACGCATGACGGCCAGGTTGGGAACCGCGACATTGTTGTGCGAACTTGGTCAAATCAATTGCAGCGTATCTCAGAGAAGCATCGTTTCTATGACGCCATGCATTATGTATTGATATTTCCTCAAGGTAATATTAAGCTCTAATCGTCTGCTGTAGTGCGTAATTCTAACTTACACAATTCCAGGTGATGAGGGTTGGACCATCGAAGCGTGCAATGACAATGGTGCTCACATAACAGTGATGGAATGGTATAAATATCGTCTGATGGTGCGCGAGAACGGTGACGACGACAATGGACACGATCTGCATCGCTTCAGTAAGCTGTTTCAACAGTTTATTACTGACATGTATGCCAAGATAGAATCCGGACGCCTTGGCTACATCACGCAGAACCAGGACAAGCTACGTTCAGATTTGTACAATAGTGTTGTAGATGCCATGAATCTGGGAGACAATGATATGGCCAACGTCGGTAGACGTGTGATTTTACCATCGTCTTTCACCGGTGGCCCGCGGCATATGCAACAGCTCTATCATGATGCCATGAGTATCGTGCGGCGCTTTGGAAAGCCTGATCTTTTCGTTACATTTACGTGTAACCCGCGATGGCACGAGATACAAGATTCTCTTCTTCCAGGACAGACAGCGCCCGACAGACCGGATATATGTGTTCGGGTATTCAAAATGAAACTGAAACAGTTGATGGATGATCTTACCAAAAACATGGTTCTGGGCACAGTGATTGCACATGTCTACACTGTCGAATTTCAAAAACGCGGGCTACCACATGCTCATATCCTCTTGATCCTTGCCAGAGATAATAAACCAACGACACCTGAAGATGTGGATGATATTGTATCGGCCGAGCTTCCCAACTCGGAGCAATACCCAGCCGCACGCGCAACAGTGGAAAGACACATGATGCATGGACCCTGTGGTGACCGTCATCCTCGATCGCCATGCATGCAAGACGGTGCTTGTTCAAAACGCTTTCCAAAGCAGTTTACGGATGAGACCAATATGTGTGACAATGGATATCCTGTTTACAAACGACGCCGTAATGATGCCGATTTTGTTGAGAAAAATGGTGTTCGTATGCATAATCAATGGGTGGTCCCTCACAACATCTTTCTATGCACCAAGTACGACGCACATGTCAACGTAGAAATCTGCACCTCGATCGCTTCCATTAAATATGTCTACAAATACGTATACAAAGGTCACGACCGTGCGTCAGTAGCTGTAACTCATCAACAACGTGCGCAAACCGAAACCAACCAACATGGTGAACCACCTATAAACGAAACTCACACCTATCTCGATATACGATACGTGTCTGCATGCGAAGGCTCCTGGCGTCTCTTTTCATTCTCTTTACACAAGGAATTCCCAAGTCACCAGCGTTTATCCGTACACCTTCCAGATGAGCAACTGGTGCATTTCAACGAGGATGATGATCCTGGAGCTGTTGTTGGTCGTGCACATGAAACTACATTGACAGCTTGGTTTAACTACAATGCTGAAAATGAGGATGGGCGAGCGGTACTATACCCTGATTTTCCTGAGAATTACGTCTTTGTCAAATCAGAACGTCGCTGGAAAATCCGTGAACGCGGTCATGGTAGCACCATCGGACGCATGTACACTGTCTCCCCAAGCCAAGTCGAAAAGTATCATTTAAGATTATTGTTGTACCATGTTCCTGGTGCAACAAGTTTTAATGGCCTCAAGACCGTTGAAAACGAGCGCTTGCCGACATTTCAAGCTGCTGCAAGGAGGCGCGGTCTGCTAACTGGGCAACAAGAATGGCTGGACTGCTTAGAGCAGGCATCCACGTACCAACTTCCCAGAGCTTTACGACAGCTTTTTTCTGTTCTCCTAACATACTGTCAGCCTGAAGATCCATACGCTCTATGGATAGCTTACCGCACACATCTTTGTGAAGACTTTTTGCAAGCTGTAAGAGTTGAAGCAAATGACCAATCTCTGCCACCAGACGACCGTATTTACGGACAAGGATTACTTGCTATTGAATCCATCATGGCAAGTGCATCACGGTCCCTTACGGAATTCGATGGCTTTATTCTTCCTGAGGAAACTGAAAACAACCAACAACCGCTGGAACCACTGATCATCCATCAACAACGAGACATTGCTACAAGCTTACAAGCTCAGCCCGCCCCAGAACTCGCATTCAATGACCATCAGCAAGCAGTATTTGATGGAGTATGCAGAGCTTTGGAACGTCCACGCACCGAATCAAAGGTCTACTTTGTCGATGGACCTGGTGGCATAGGCAAAACATATGTGTTCAATGCTCTTCTTGAGCATGTCAGGCGTCGTGGTGATATTGCTCTTTTAGTTGCTACCAGTGGCACCGTAGCACTGCTCATGCAAGGCGGTAGAACAGCACATTCATTATTTAAGATTCCGCTTGAGATTGATCAAACTACATACTGCTCATTTACACCACGATCTGCCACAGCACAACTTCTAAGACTTGCAACTTTGATCATATGGGACGAAGCATCAATGATCAGCAAAGATCTCATTGAATGCGTCAATCGAAGCTTGCAAGATCTGATGAAATCAGAAGACCCACCATTAGAGCATGTTCCTTTTGGTGGAAAATTAGTTGTTTTTGGCGGTGATTTTCGCCAGGTAATCATACATTTCTGTTAATCTGCAGGGTATTGGGGTTGACAACTTGACTTTGATTGTATATTGTTGTACAGGTTCTTCCAGTCATTCCTAGAGCTTCTCGAGCACAGATTGTGGCACAATGCTTAAAGCGATCCAATATATGGCGCCACACGCAAGTCTTCCATCTTCAAACAAACATGCGTGTACAGCAAGCCACCGACGCCCACAACTTTGAACAATTACGAGACTTTGCTGAATATCTATTGCGAATAGGTGAAAACAGAGAGCCAATTGCTCCTGCTACTGAAGATAGGGTTAAAGTCCGTGACTCTATGCTAATGCCTGGATACAACCTACTCACTTTAATTGACACTCTATATGGCAATATGCTTACAACCTCTCCCTCCCGCGAGTTCCTCATGTCACGAGCTATTCTGACAATAAAAAATGTCGAGGTTGCAACAATCAACGAGACAATATTGGAATCACAATTCCCCGGAACGTCTGAGGAGTTTCTCAGTGCAGACAGCATGGTCGATCCTGAAGAGTCCTTGGCATATCCAACGGAGCTTTTAAACTCACTTTCTCCTTCCGGCCTTCCACCACACAGACTCACTCTCAAGCCAGGTTGTCCTGTAATGCTCTTATGAAACCTAAATACCGCACAAGGCCTTTGCAACGGAACACGTTTAATCATCACGTCTTTTCGCCGCAATGTCATTGAAGCTGAAATCGCCACAGGTACACATGTTGGCGAAACAGTCCTATTGCCTTGCATCACACTTACTTCCAAAAAGAGCGAAGGTCCCATCGAATTCCAAAGGACACAGTTCCCTATACGGCTTGCATTTTCGATGACGATCAACAAGGCTCAAGGACAAACATTTGACACAATTGGCCTTTATCTACCGAAACCTGTTTTTACTCATGGTCTACTATATGTAGCATTGTCGCGGGTCAGAACGCCACGCTCTGTACTGATCACCTTGGACCGTGACGATTCAAAGGTTGATGGTCAAGAAGGCATGTACACCAGAAATGTTGTATACACTGAGGTACTTTAATAATTAACTATAGATAGCTTTTACGCTTCGGCCTTTGCACATTTCGTCAATTCACCTATAATTCCCCTTTTATTTGCTGTTCTTCTTCACCTTATCATTATCTTTTACTGCACAACATCAACATACTCTCAAATATAGACGTCCTCTTTGATAGATTAGATAATAGTATAGCGGTTCGGGTGGTCAGGGCTTAGCATTCAGTAATCCGTGAAGCGAAGCTGTTTAGGGTTTTAAATTGGCGATAGTTAAGTATCCAACTTTGACGATTTCCTATGATAGACTACTTCTCACTGCACAATGATCTTGCTTTTGTTTTTGAAAACAGACAATAAGCATCTAAGACCAAGACATTGATCTAACCTCGCTCCACAGGGGTGCTTGGGGGGCTTGCCCCCCAATCTGGGGGTCAAGGGGGGAACCCCCTTGCGACGCGTTTCCGTTGAATGACACGGAGCGAAGCGGAGGGGGTCATTCATCCGAGCGAAGCGAGGAAGGACCGCTAGTGATTATTAAAAAAATATGTAGTTGGTACCCAAAACGAGCAGCAGTTGTATTTTCGCGCTGTTGAAGAAATGTACGACTTATGCGTGGATCTCGCCCTGCCTGATGCTTGGGTGTATCTTTATAGGACATGGTATGCTCCTGAATGGTGGGTTAGATGGGCACGAAGTAGCATTCCTGAAGCTATCCCGTTGGCGAAAACCACGATGATGATCGAAGCTCAATGGAGGGTTCTTAAGAGAGAATTCCTTATCAATACGCCCAGACCGCGATTGGATATGCTTGTGTGGATTATCCTTGAGAGACAGGCACCCATCGTACACAACAATTTTTGTTTGAAAATTGTCAATCGTCGAGAGACATTGAATTGGGAAGCTGCATTCGCACGTGAATGGCGCAAGCTTAAAGATTGTAGTAGGCAACAATGGCAAAATGCGGACGCACATTACCATGTATCGCTGGACCGTTGGACTTGTGGTTGTCCGTCCTTTGCTGCTAGTCGATATATGCTTTGCAAACATTTAATCAGTCCTTATCACCACGCCAATCCCCTTCTCTCAAGCCCGTTTGCAGCACACGAGTATTACATTCATCGTAGCTCTTTACTGCCTTTTGTACAAATAGAAGAAGTAAGTTTACTTTTTTAATCTGCCACTAAATAAGAGACAAATATCTTATTTGGCTATTTGTAGCCTCGTTTTTATCCTTATGGTTCAATGGAAATCCCTGACGCCATCCTTCCAGCACCTACTACTACAACTACGTCTTCTATGCCATCTATGCAATCAACTGCTTTACCGTCTCCTCTTGTACGTGGTCGCTAGTTAGATATGGAAATACAGAGCACAACACACGCTTGGCAACTCCTTGTCCTACCTCGTCTAATGTAATCAGTTCTTCTGACTCAGAAGATGAACCTTTGTTGAATCCACGTCGACGTGCCAACCGCAACAACAACAGCAATCGCAACCACGACCACGACCACAGTTACGACCATCCCTGCCTGAGGAAGACGACGATAATTGGGCGAGGCAGCGCGATGCGGAGCAAGGGATTGTCGATACTCTTCATGAGGTAAATGCAAGAATCAATAATTATCGTACAATCCTTGGAAAACGACAGCGCGAGGTAGTTGACCGCAATCGCACTTGTACCGATAGAGTCGACGAATATTTGACAGTAGTCGGTCGGTATCGAGCTAGACGAACAAGCCAAAGAACATGGCGTGACGACCACCCATTCACTCGCTATCTCTAAATTCCATTATAGTTTCCATTTATCTCGACCTTAGATTTTTCTTTTATTATTTATCCATCTATCTTAGCATATTTATATATCTTATTAAACTTCTCTACCTTAACCACAAGATCATAAGTAAGTATTTAAAAATGAGTGCTTATATCAGTAGTTGCACATGTCATGTTACGAAATTAGACAGATACAGAGAAGATATCAGCATGGACACTGCAAGAGATTGATGCTAACCATCCAGGGATGGAAGGCTCCATGAAAAAAACCATTTTATACATAATGCAGATAGAGAAGTTGAGATAATATAACAGAAAAGGCTACAGTACATAGCGTGCTATTCATATAGTGTGCGTGCAGACATATTAGTAGTAATTTCATGGTTATTTATCAATCAGAGCTTGATTAACATTATATTCTGAAAAACGGATTTTGGTTCCGTTATATGATTAACCGTTCGGAGAAAGTAATTTCCGAAATCCGTTTCCGTGATTTTTTTGAAACGGCTAGGTAGGCGGTGCCATAGGGTCTGCTGAAATTTCTCTGGCAGCAGCCTCAGGTAAATATAGTTCCGGAGCAAATTTCTTGGCATCCTTCAGGAAAACTATTTACCCGGGAATACCTATACCACTATGCACCAATTTTTTTCATGTTTTCTTTTCTTTATAAAACAGTTATTTTATACGTGGAAAAGAGATGGATAAGAGATAATAAAAGTATGACCAGAAATTGAAGTAGGCAGGATATTCTATAATAAAAGGTTTAAGAAAGAGATCATGGAAAGTGGAATTATATACGGAAAAAAAAATGGAAAATAGTTATGCATGTCTTGTGTTAGCAGTTGTTTCACTGTAAGTAGTGGGCAAGGTGCGTCTGCAGCGTAAACGAGCTACATCACTGAGGTATTTGTCGATGTGACCACCTCAAAGTTGTTGATTGAACCGGTTGCGTTGCTGTTCGTTTATGCTAGCTCTGTATGTTTCAGCAACTTCATCAAACTGCCTGTCTTCTTCTTCTAGCTGTAACACCAGTCATCGTCGATGCTCCCAGCTCCAATGCATCTCTGATTCAAAATTGCACGATTCTCGCTCCCTGTCTGGAAGAACTGCAGTTTGAATAGGAAGGAGGTCATTTTCTGTTGTTGATTCATCATCACTGATAATAATGATGCTTGGTCGGGAAGAAGGAGGGTAATAGGAGCAATATTGCGAGTAGCAGTAGCAGATGGGCGGGTCGAGGTCATGGCGATAGTAGTGGTATTAGCAGCGGTAGGAGCTATGGTGCGAATGATGCTGGTATTTCTGGTATCGCTGTTGTCGTTGTCTTTAGCGAATCCCAAGTTCCTAAAAACGTTGTCGATGTACTAAAAGCAGTAAACAAGAGTTATTTATCCGTCTATATACATAAAAAGTTACAGCACACTATGTTTTCTTCATATATATACTGGTCTAAACGAAATGAACGGAGCACTGCTTTGTCGCAAGATGAAATATGTTCTAGCTGCAAGTCGTCAGTGGTTAGAACGTTGGACTAGATGCTTGCAGATTAAATACTGGTTTTGTAAATAAGCCAGACAGCCAAAGGTCCAATTTTCGATGGAAGGTAGGTACAGTCGATCTGCCTATATGTTATGTGGTGTGCGATACGCCTTATTCCACTATTTAACAAAATTGTACGCCTATTTGGTGGGCTCGTTACCAGCAACCGTCAAGCTGTTGAATTTGTCTTTTACTTTTGGAAAGTACTTGTCGCAAATAACGTATACAAGCATATACAAGCATATCTAAGCGGGCACGAGGATGTCTGTAAAGGTAGTTACATTTAGGAACCTTTCAGTGCACTTCGATGAAGTTGTTGGCTCTGCCATACGGAATCTGATTTGGAACGACGCTACATGCCCACAAACGCCATTGATTGTATGTATACCAATGCTTGTACATATAAATCCAGGCGTCAATTAATAGCCTGGCGTGGCAGTATTTGTAAGCTTCTCTGGCAGCACTCTGGTGGATTTCATTGGCAGTTTCGTATCGATTACCTACAATAAATATAGAGCGATATAACATTTAAGTAAGAGCATGAATTTAAGCATCGACAGCTATAATCCACTTAAAAATATATAAGTGTTGGATACTACTATTAGGTATCAATAGGTGTCTGTTGTAGTGCTTTCTTATGAGATCGATGATAGCATCTCGATCTTCTTTTCTGCATATGACACCTCTACAACCACTAATTGATGGAGTCAAATCGTCACCAATGAAACTAAACTCGGTTCTTGCTACAGGGACATCGCATGCCAGAATACTGGCAGATTTATTCTCGCCTAATTTTTGGCTTATGCTCTTGGCAATATGCCAGATGCAGAGTCGTAAATAACTCTCGCCAAAGACTTGCTGAACGGCATTGATCTAAGATCTATCTTTTTCGGAAAACACAAAACCCGGGTTTCATCTGAAATCTTTTAGTCTTCGTAAGAATGCTGCCAGCATATTGGTTCTTGTGAGTTCTGGTGCTCCTTCGAACGAAGTATAGACTAGATATCCGATGGAGTATCCAATACCATCGGTCATTGCTACGATGCCAAACAACTCGCAGCCTGCACGATTGGTTTTCAATGTCGAATCAATGTAATACTCTTCAACGTATTGGCATGATGCCAATTGTTATAAAAAATGGAGTAATGAATCCAATAGCAACAGCATGTTCATCTCATCTCCAATACATCTAATTTTCATTTAAGTGTATAAGATTCTATATGCCACATTTGATTCTAACTATCTATAGCTTTTAAAGCAAAGAGAAGGTTGATGGTTAGTAATATTCATAACACATACCTCCACAAAACCAATGTTGTTGTATCTTCGGAGAAGTAGGCAACTTGAAATCATTTAGTCGTCATACAAGTGGTATACTGACTGGAATCCTACTGACCACTAGTAATACACCTGCATGGTCGGATAACCTTACATTTATTTAAAAATCATAATTTTAGACTAATAAAAACAATTTATTTATATTTAGATAAAAAAATAAAAGAAACATTTTCATCAGATCATTTCCTTTATCTTAGTATAAACAATGATTTCTATATACATAAGCTTAAAAAAGGAAAGAATGAAGGTAAATTTGTTCATGTAAAATTAAAACTAATATACCAGAAGGTAAGAAAGATTTTTTATGCTCTAAACATAGTAAACTACATATTCCAAAAAAACGTTTAGTAGTTAATAATAGTAAAGATATAAAAATAAAAAAGATACCTGTAAAAAATGAAAAGAAAATAAAAAAAAAGAAAACCTATAACATTAAATATAGATAATCCTTTTTTTCTATGCTTTAATAATATTCTTCCATAAAATTTATATATAATTCTAATAAATACTGTACTCTTTTACAATATGCCTAGACTATATTCTTCAATATATGCTTTTAATAAATCTTTTTGATTAAACATATCAATATATGATGCAGTTGAATGCTGTTTTACTTTTACATTCCTTCTTCTTTTTCTAGTACATTCATTAAAATTAGGTACATTATTTTCACTTTCATTATTTTCTGAATTATTAGATTCATTATCATTTACAACCATTATATTATCTGATATAGCTATGTTTAATAAATTATTTTGTAACTATATAATCTATTTGCTCCATTTTTTATTTATATTATAAAATTCAATTTAGATATAAAAAATTAGTAGTTCTTTAATAAAACAAATATTAATTTATAACTAATAAGGTAATGCAGTACCCACTTTGGAGACTGGTTGTTATATTAAAAACTATAAAAAAACTAACAACTGATAATTTAATTTCTGATTATAAATAAGAAAAAAACTAAATATTATATATAAATCTATCTTATTAAAATAATAAAAGTTATGTATTACACAAAAAAGGAAATATGTGTTCCTCTGCCAGATATTTTATCCTCTCTTCTGCGGAGGTGTGTATAAATTGCTTGCTACACAACACGTTTTTTCTTTTCTTTTTTTTATTTCAGTAATTTAGCGATCTAAATTGAACATGGCAGCAACAACAACAAACAAGTATCCGCCACGCCCTACAGATGAAGAGATCTGGGCAAAAGTACTCACTACGAGTCTATACGTGAGGCCTACCCCACTGGAATCAAGCACCTCGCATTCAGCTACAAGACTCTGTATATAGAACCAAATGCGTGTATGGGTGAAATCGACGAAGCATTTGCAGAATTTCACCAGAAGAAACAGTACGCTATGGAGAAAACCAAGAAATAGTTTTTTTTGTTATAATAAACTTTAGTTTGTCATATTTATGCCTTAAGTAAACGAGCGAAGCGAGTGAGTTCGGGTTTAGAAGGAAGTGTGGTTGGGGGGTACACCCCAACGGGAGGGCTCGCGGGGGAGAACGTCCTACAAAAGTTTTTTTTTTTTGATCCCAACGCAGTAATAGTCAAACGTTCTTTTACTTTTAACTCTCTGACATGTCAACACCCATTTGTAACTCTTGCGGTTTGCCGGGCCACCAACGCGTAACTCATCGTGATTGCCTAAACAATCTAATATTAATATATTAATTATCAGTTGCTATAACAATTAATGAAGATATCATTTCTATAAAAATTATGCCAAAATAAGCTTATAGTGTATTGATGATATATTGATTTTTTTACCTAACCTACCAACAAGGAATTTTACTAAGTGACTGTCAATTTTGAGCAAAAAAATAAAGATTGTATAAAGATATATAATTTGCAATTGCAAATTATAAAAATGAATATATTTTATTTTTTTAAAAAAAAGGTGTATCAATTATTCTAGTACTAAAAAAATTTTAATTTGTTGCTAGGTGATAATTATTTATAAAAATTTTACAAATTAAGTATTATTTGATGTTGATTAGCATATTTTTTTAACATTTCCTTTTGTTTGAAATTACTAATAGGAATATAGCTATTATATTCATCATTATAATCTTTCTATTTAATCAAAAACTGATATTCATTATTAATTATTTGATGTCCAAGAATTTTTTCTATTTCATATCTTGTTTTATCATTATTTCGTAGAATATTTATATCAGTAACATTATTTTTACCCTTATTTCTTTTTCTTTTATTTCTATTATATTCTTTTGGAACATCTAATTCTGAATCAGATTTATTTTTATCAATTTCCATATCATCATCACTAATATTATAAATAGGTATATTCTCATCTAATTCCATTGATAATAATTTCTGTTGTAATTCTTCAAGTCTTTTTGTTTTTTCTTTAACTTTTATTTCATTAGATATAACTATATCTATCATTTTTTCTTCAGTTGGAAAATTAAAATTTTCAGTTTCCCATAACTTATGATGTGGTTGAATATTTATATCAAAATCATCAACAAATTTCTGAATATTTTTTAATAAACAAGCTACTTTAAATTGTAAATTGTAATGTTTTATATCATACATTTTTGTAGCTCTATGATTATTATTAAATCTAGTAAATTTACTACCTAAAACTAAAAATTGATTTTCTATTATTGATCTAAAGCTTCCAAAAACATCATTATAATATGTTTCATGATAATTTAAATTGATACTAATTTCTTTTCTAATCGGATAAATAAAACTATCATCTGAATATGTTTTTCCTTTTTCTTCTGCAATCTTATAAAATTGTTTTAAAAATAATAGATATCCTCCATCCATAGCTAAACAATCTGCAATATGTATTTTATTATATAGTTTCATATTTAAAGACATATTACCATCTGAACTTTCACTAAAAAATTCGCTTTTCGATACCCATAAAATCATTTCATTCATATCACAAATAATTTGTGTTCTACATCTAGGTTTTTTTAATTTATAAGAATATAATTTCTCACTTTTAATATCTATATTAACATAATTTATTTTAGAATCATGACCATCTATAACTAATGTTATATGCTTAAATAGTTTAGGATTTCTTTTTAATGAACTAAAAATTCTTAATTTTGGAGAAGAAAACATTTTTGATAAGAATTCATCAACTTTTCTATTTAATATTTTATAATTATCTATCTAGAACTTTTCATAAACAGCATAAAAAGATGAATATTTCATATATCTACTCATATATTGACCAGATTCAATATATACTAAATGGTATAATAGTACTAATCCTTTTTCTAATTCATTATATGGTCCAGGATATTCACAATTTCTATAAAGAATGTTTAAAAAAAAGAATACAGCTATATATCCTATTTTATTTTTTAATTCAACTTTAATTTTATCAATTAAATCAACTTTTTTTATTTCTGTTCTATGTTTATATTTATTATGTATAATTGGCCAATTATTATTTAAAAATTGCTATTCATTAATAATAATTTTATTAACTTCATGATTAATATTATCATTATATGTATCGTCCCTTTAAATAAATATATTCTATATATAGATTATATTCAATTTTACTTAAAATCTGTTTTTAATATAAAGTTTATAAGATTATATATATATTAACAATTCAACTAAGTATTATGCTTATCAACTAATCCCCTTTATGAAAATTATTTTGGTTATACTAGCTTATTGTGGCTATTCGTCCAATTCGTACTTATAAACCAGAGCATAGGGGGGTAAACCCTAGTTTTATGTTTCTAGTAGAATTATAAATATGTAAAAAATTATAAGTGACCCGTAATAAATTTAAGACACAGAAAATGACCTTTATTTGATATGTTAGAATATTGGACTAGATTGTTAAGTTGGATAAGATATACTCACCAGTACTACAGACTGGTCAAAGTTACAGATAAATGTGTGATATCAAGAGTAAAGAAAAAGGGTAAAGAATGATGAATAACAATGAAGTGGTAGAAATAGGGAATAGCAAAAGTCATGTGTACTACTGAAATGCAGAGTTACGGAGATACTAAAAACATCATTTTATCCCACTACGCATCATCATCCCCCACTCTGTTTGCTGCCGACCCGATCGTCACCTTCAATTGGCGGTCGTAGTAGGCACGCAATGTGTCTTCATTAACCCTTCTCTTGAGTAGGCGGCCTGATTCATTGGTAAGTAAATAAGTTCTATTTGCAAATGCTGCCACCACCAAGAATTGCTCAGGTGTGTACTTGTGGTCGAGCTTGCCTTTATGGACTGCCTTGATTCGCAAAACATGTGAACTAGGTTTGAATTTTGCTTGGAAATCTTGAACGAGTGATGGCTCCGGACAATCGATGAGTTCATCAGCCTTTACGTTTCGATTCACCAACTTGCAAAGGCGTTGATGACCCAATGTAGACCCAAAAGCTGCCATAATGTCCTTGCCGTTGTCGCCTAGTGCTTGGCCGAACATCAATTCGAACGGCGTGATCTTGAGGGTTTCGTGGGATTTCGTACGATAGGAATACAAAACAGCAGGTAACATAGATTCCCATGTATCCGGATGGACTCGTACCAATTTCTGTATAGCTTGCATAATGGTTCCTCCCATTTTTTCGTTCTTTCTGTTTGTTTGAGGATGTAGCGGCGCAATATAACGATGATGAGTTTGCAATTTCTTGAGAAACAATTCAATGCCTTGAGAAACAAAATGGGTGCCATTATCCGAGAGAAGATGGGTACTGGGACCGAACATGCTGAAGACATGGTCATAAAGAAAGTCGGCCACCGTTATTGCATCGGCCTTTTCGGTCGCAATCGCCACACGCCAGCATGTAAAATGTTCTACCGCCAGTAGTACATATTTTTTCCCTGTTGGAGAAGGAGGTGTAATTGGACCCATGTAGTCAATTGAAAACTGTTCAAAAAGGTGCGTCACCGGAACGCGTCCTGGGGCATACCGCCTTGGTAGGTTTGAAAACAATTGGCAATCTTTGCACGACTTGATATAATGACACATGTCGTTATATGCGCTTGGCCACCAAAAAGAGGCAAAAAGTCGAGCCCAGGTACCATATATTCCATAGTGTCCATGACCATCATGCAACATTTCAAGAACAGCATCGCGTTCATCAACATGTGGAATCTTGACCCAGCGATCACCAACAGCTCCGTACAAATGCTCGTTTACCATCTTGAATCTTTTCGCCTTATGCTTGAACGCCTTGGAGAACGACTGGTTCGTTGGTGCGGCAAGATAATAGCAGATTTCCTACAGATCGGGCTCGTACCACGTTTCCATGATCAAGAAGTTGTGGTCGTATAAGTCCTCCAGATTGTCTTCGCCACTTGGTTCTCCTGGTACTTCCGCCGGTGGATATCGCGAAAGGGCATCCGCCGCATTGTTCATTTTTCCAGGAATATGTCTCGTTTTGAAGCGAAATTCTTGACACGCCAGAACCCAACGTTGTAGTCTCATGCTACTGTTGTTATCGACACCCTTAGAGAACAAGAAACGCACTGCCGAATTGTCGGTCCAAATTGTAAACACTTTATCGAGTAGGTACTTGCGCAGCTTGTGCAGTGAGTAAACAATTGCAAGCAACTCCTTCTCAACTGTGGCATATCGCACTTCGGCTGGTTGAAGCTTGCGAGATAGGAAACATATTGGCTGCAGAGAACCATCGGATTGTACCTGAGCAAGCACTGCACCAATGCCAATATCCGAAGCATCGCAGTACAGGTGGTATAGTTTAGATGGATCCAGGAAGGACAACAAGGAGCTTTTCGCC
Organism: Zychaea mexicana; assembly: GCF_025766255.1. Taxonomy (NCBI): domain Eukaryota; kingdom Fungi; phylum Mucoromycota; class Mucoromycetes; order Mucorales; family Lichtheimiaceae; genus Zychaea; species Zychaea mexicana. The sequence continues at coordinate 31,579 of NW_026516830.1, read as the reverse complement.
AAAGCCTTCTTCGTATCCAGAAAAGCTTGTTCCGTCGTATCATCCCAAACGAACGACTGATTCTTCTTCGTCAAAGCAACCAAAGGAGCAGTAATCATCGCAAAATTCTGAACATGTCGTCGAAGAAAGCCGCATAGTCCCAAGAAAGCTCGCACCGCAGTAGGGTTTGTAGGCCTTGGATAGTCTTGAATACGTGACAAATGATTGTCACTAGGATGAATACCTTGGGGACTGACGACAAATCCAAGTACTTCGACCGATTCACGCATGAAATTTGCTTTCTTGGCGTTGATTCGCATATTTACTTCTTCCAATCGCTGAAAAACTTGACGCAAGTGATCGAGATGCGAGTCCAAATCAGGGGAATATACAGTAATGTCATCAATGAATGCCTCGACAAACCTTCCCAAGAAAGGTTGCATAGCCAAAAAGATAGCGCGAGACCATGCGTGCGGACCATTGACTACTCCAAACGGGAGTACGGTATATGAGTAGTTGCCAAAAGGGGTCGCGATGGTCAACTTGTTTCTTGATATTTCGTCGCACTTGATTTGATTGAACCCCTTGAGAAGATCGATGGTAGTATACACCTTGGTACCACTTTTTCCCAGTTGTTCGACCAAAGAGGTAATATCCGGCAGAGGCCAGGTGTCACGCGCCGTCACCTTGTTCAATGATTGAAACTGCGTCACCAAGCGCAATTCATTGTTCTTTTTACGTACATAACGACAAGGGAAGCTCCATCCTCCCATATGAGCGTTATTGCGATCATGGGTGGTTGGAACCAAAATGCCGTTCGAGACCATACTTTCAAGTTCTTGTTTTAGGTGTTCCAGCTCTGAATGTGACATACGCGGATTCGGACGATGATAGATAGGCTTTGCATCGCCGGTGTCAATATGGAAGGTTTAAAAAATTTGTTTGGGCCAGATGCTTGTATGAAGTGCCAAAGATGTGCTTGTAGTCTTGGACTAACTGTATGAGTTGATCTTTGATGACTGGATTCAAATCACTTCTTGCCTGAATTTCCTCGGGCAGATCGCCAAGACGGTCGTCGATAGAGCTCTCACGCCAGAGCTCCTCGTCCTGTGATTCCTTTTGGACCGAAACCATTAACAGCATATCTTGTACATCGTCGCATTCAGATTCGTCTGCAGAATCAGTATCGTGTTCTTGTGGCATTGGTTTATCCTTGGTTGGGATTGCGGTATATTCAACGTCCATTGGCCGAAGTCCATTGGGTGTATAGACCGACCACCGGTGGTATTTCCAATCGGTAACGACTTGAAGATCGTGAAGAGCATGTCTTCCAAGAAGCAAATCATAGCTTGTCACATCCAAGCAAAGAGCACTAAAATTCTTTGCTGGTGAGTCACCAATAGAGATGGACAAACTAGGGACGCGACCAACAGGCGACGCATAATGACCGTCACCAAGTTGCAATGGACGATTGACCTGGTCGATTTCTTCGATTCCCAATTTCTTGATGAGGTTCAGACTTGCAATCACCGAGGTACAACCACCGTCCAGGATTATACGTAGCGGCTGCCCGTTCACTTTACCCTAAGTATGGGGGGCGCTATCGCCTTCAGGCAAATGATTGGTCTGAGTAGTTTCTTCTTTGTCCTCCTCGAGCAAGTGCATAGATTGGGGTTGTGGTGCCTTGCGATGATGCTTCGTCAAAACGCCCTTGATTTGCGTTCGCAATTGTGGAGACAAATCGGCCAATTGCGCCAATGAGACATGAAACACTTGACGCTCGATCAAGCTGCCTGCATCCAAGGGGGACTCGGTCAGATGCACAGCAGATGCTTTCGGCGCGTTGGGAGCATCTCTAGCTGGAACATCTGACACCTTAATCTTCTGCCGTGGTGGTTGCGTAGATGCACTTCCTTGATGCTCGTTGCTCTTCCTTTTGATGGCGTAGAAGTCTTCCTTTTCGGCAATACTGCTTTCATGCGTCGACGTAATTAACAAAGCGGATGAGGAGGCTTGATTTCTTTTTGGATACTTTTCGCATTGAAAATGGGAATGCGAGCCTCTGCAATACTTGCATGGGTTTGGGCAATGGGCTGCAATGTGGTCAGGCGCCTGACAATTATAGCATACGCGTGTATTCGATGACTTGTGGTGCGCCTTCGACGAGGGTTTCTTGTTATCACCAGGTCCATCAGGCGATGCTTGCTTGGATCCGTTCATCTTGTCGATGGCAGTTGTCATACGATTAACACCTTGGATTAATAGTTCGATGGAATCAGAGCAGCCTTCTTTCGTTCGTGTCTTGTTATAGTCACTACTCGACAACTTGACCGTTCGCCTAGACGAGCACGTTTTTGTTTTGAGGCAATCGTTGTCGGATGAAATGAAGTCATCCGAGTCAGTGTCGTGATCGTGATATTGTCCGTAGCTGGCTCGTTTTGCAATTTCTGCTGCAGCCTCAACGTCCTGTGGGGCAGCAGATGACACATACAGACGTAAACTGTCAGGCATGAGACCGCGGACAAACATCCCGACGAAAGCTTCAGGCGTGATGGTGACCACTGGTTCTGGTACAAAAGTGTTTCGTGTTTCACCCTCGTTACTTGCAGGAACGCGTGACTTTTCGGCAGCTTCCACCTCCCGTTCGGTTATGCCGCGTTCGTAACGCATCTTCAATTCGTCAAATCGATGGACATAGTCACGCAATCTGGCGTATCGTTTCTCCATGTGCAACGCCCAGAGTTTTTCCACAGTACGGGTGAGGTCAACGCGTTTACAATACTTTTCCTTGAATGCTGGTACAAATTGCCTCCATGTTGTATAGCCTTTATGGAGTGCCCAGGTTGACATTTCTTGGGGCATGCTGGTCAAAGCATAAGCTAACTTTTGGGAGTCGCTCCAATTATTAGCCTCCGCAAGAGAGCTGAAGAGTAAAAGCCACGTTTTTGCTTCACTCTTCTTCTTGAGTTTCGGGGGTCTGACGTTCGCCATTCTCGAAGATGTCGTATCAGAGTCCGAGGATGAATGCAAAGATTTAGTATCGCTTGAGGGCGTACTGCTTTGGTTGGAAGGCGGCATAAACGACTGTTGTGGCTTCCGATCGGCTTGACGATAAATTGCAGTGCCCTCCCTCTAGTGAGCACCAAAAGATGACCCGTAATAAATTTAAGACACAGAAAATGACCTTTATTTGATATGTTAGAATATTGGAATGGATTGTTAAGTTGGATAAGATATACTCACCAGTACTACAGACTGGTCAAAGTTACAGATAAATGTGTGATATCAAGAGTAAAGAAAAAGGGTAAAGAATGATGAATAACAATGAAGTGGTAGAAATAGGGAATAGCAAAAGTCATGTGTACTACTGAAATGCAGAGTTACGGAGATACTAAAAACATCATTTTATCCCACTACGCATCATAAGTAATATAATTTTTAAGTATTTACTAGCGGTCCTTCCTCGCTTCGCTCGGATGAATGAGCCCCTCTGCTTCGCTCCGTGTCATTCAACGGAAACACGTCGCAAGGGGGTTCCCCCCTTGACCCCCAAGTAGGGGCAAGCCCCCCAAACCCCCCTGTCAAGCGAGGTTGGATCAATGTTTTGGTCTTAGATGCTTATTGTCTGTTTTCAAAAACAAAAGCAAGATCATTATGCAGTGCGAAGTAGTCTATCATAGAAAGTCGTCAAAGTTGGATACTTAACTATCTCCAGTTTAGAATGCAATGCGAAAAGAAGTGTTGACAAAGATGATGTAGTGATATTGATAAAAAGAGAATAGGCGAGAAAAAAAGAGAATAGGCAATATAAAAAAAAGAATAGGCGATGTAGAAAAAGAGAATGGGCGATGTAAAAATAGAGTAGGTGACAAAAAGAATTATAGAAGAACTTCATGAAAAACAACATTTCTTGTGCTTTGGCCTTACTGACCCGCGATACGTGAGTTCTCAGGATCTAACATGATTCTGATGGATGAAGGGGTGCGGACGCGCGACATGGCTACATAGAGTAGACCATGCGTGAACGGAGGTTCAGGCAAGTAGAGGCCGACAGTGTTGAAAGTTTGACCCTGTGCCTTATTGATGGTCATAGCGAATGCCAGGCGAACAGAGAATTGGGTGCGTTTGAAGAGAATGGGCGAGCGTGTTTGCGATAGTGTGAGTGTTATGCGAGGGATTAAGACAATGTTGCCAGCATGAGGTCCAGTGGCTATTTCAGCTTCAAGTACATATCTTTGAAAAGAGCGTACAATCAGCCGTGTCCTGTTGCAGAGACCACTTTGGGTATGCAAGTTTCTCAAAAGCATAATTGGGCAACCGACTTTGAGTTTTAGCAAGTGTGGTGGGAGGTCGGATGGATTTATGGAATTGAGCAGCTCTGGTGGGTATGTGATTTGATCCTCTGGATCATCCACAGTATCTGCGCTCGGGAATTCGTGGATAGTGCCTGGGAAATGGTCGAGTATCAGATCGTTGATTGCTGAAACGTCGACATTTTTTGGAGTTAGAATGGAGCGACTGATGAGGTAATCGCGATCCACGTGTGGTGCGTCAAGGCTGCCGTAAATGGCTTCGATGAGCTCGTACGTGTTGTAACATGGCATGAGCATTCGTTCTGGAAGCCGGACTCTATCATCAGTGGTTGGCACCAACAGCTCAGCACCATCACCAATGCGAAGTAAATACTGAGCAAACTCGCGAAGCTCATTTGCATCATTAGTGTTGGCAGCTTGCTGGACGCGCATGTTGGTTTCAAGGTGGTGGATGGTGACGCTGGGCCAAATGGATGAACGATTGAAGCACTGCTGTACGATCTGCGAGCGCGACGCATTTGGTATCACAGGAAGGGCCTATTATTAAATACTTTACTGTGAGTACTACCACTTAATAGTAAAAAACATGCAAAGTAGAAGAGAGGATACAATGTTGGATACCTAGCGAAAGTCACCACCAAAGACCATGATCTTTCCACCAAACGGAACATCGGCAAGCGCGGGATCGTCATGTCTCAAGAGATCCTGGATATTCCTGTTTACAGTCTCAATGACGCTTTTACTGATCATGGATGCTTCATCCCAGATGATCAATCTTGCCAAACGTATAAGCTGCGCGGTATCGGAGCGTGGGGTAAAGCTACACACTGTTGTTTCGTTGACCTCTAAAGGTATTTTGAACGTTGAGTGTGCAGTTCGTCCACCATCGAGTAACAAAGCGGCAGTACCACTTGTAGCTACAGCGAGCGCAATATCTCCGCCACGACGAACATGTTGGAGGAGTGCATTGAAAAGATATGTCTTTCCAGTACCACCAGGGCCATCCACAAAATGCACCTTTGGCTGATTTGCCGCTTGGCGTAAAGATGCATTGACTGCATTAAAGACAGATTGCTGATGTTCGTTAAACTCTTGTTGAGGAGCAGACATCAGGGCAAATCGTTCCACAAGTCGACGGTGCTCACGAATCAACAAAGGCTCATTGTTGGCATAATTGTTTGGGTTGGCTGGAAGCACAAACCCATCAAATTCAAGAAGCGATCTTGACAATCCAGAGAGCACCAATTCAATATCCAAAAGGCCTTGGTCATAAATGGCATCCGTGATGGGCAAATTTGGATCGTTTAAATCTTGGCGGGCTGTGTACAGAAAGTCTTCAACCATGCTATCGCGGTGACGAAGCCATAAATCATATGGATCTTCGGGTTGACAGAAAGCCACAATGACTGCGAATAGCTGACGATGAGCATGGGGGCGTTGATACGTTTGAGCTTGATCAAGGCATTGATGCCATTCTTCTTGCCCCGTCAACAGGCCACGTCTTCGTGCTGCTGCCTGGAATGATGGCATCAGTACACCATCTACTGTCCGCGAAAATTCAAAGCTGGTGGCACCGGCAACATGATACAGCAAAAGTCGAAGATGAAATTTCTCAACTTCGCAGGGGGAAACAACATAGACACGACCGATTGTACCACCAAAACCTCGTTCACGTATTTTCCAGCGACGTGTGCGCTGAACAAATACAAAGTGCTCCGGGAAATTGACGTAAAGAAGGTCAGAGGCAATGGCGTCGTCTGGGTTCTCTCAGTTGTACTGAAACCATGCTGTCAAAGTTGTTTCATGCGCACGGCCTTCGATTACGTTCCCCGGAGTATCATCCTCATCGAAATGAACAGTTTGTTCATCTTCCAAGTGGACGGCCAAACGCTGGTGCGCAGGAAATTCTTGGTGAAGGGAGAACGAAAACAAACGCCAGCAACCCTCTGAAGCGGAGACATAGCAGGCGTCGAGGTGGGTGCGGATCTCGTCTATTGGTTGACCATCATCATCATTGTTGTTTGTCGCTTGACGCTGTGACACTACGGCAGATGCACGATCGTGGCCCTTATAAACATATTTGTAAACGTATTTGATGGACTGTATGGAGGAGCAGATTTCGACGTTGATGTAAGCATCATATTTGGCACGAAGGTATATGTTGTGCGGTACAACCCAGCGATTGTCGAGATTAACGCGATTTTTGGTGACATAGTGACCATTATCAGGTCTCACATAAAGCGGGTAACCGTCGTCGTTCCATTGTGTTTCGTCAGAAAACTGTTTAGGGTAGCGCTTCGAGCATCTACCATCGACCATGCATGGTGAGCGTGGGTTGAGAAGCCCGCAAGGACCATGCATCATATGCCGTTCAACTGTCGCGCGTGTAGGATGATTGCTGTCGGGAAGTTGGGCAGAAACAATTGCATCACAGTGGGCTGGGCTAGTAGGCTTATCTTCTCCAGCAAGAATAAGTAATATATGGGCATGTGGGAGACCACGCTTCTGAAACTCTACTGTATGGACATGTCCGACAACAGTGCCCAGAATCTTATCCTTGGTAAGATCGTTCATAAGCTGCTTAAGTTTCAATCTGAAAACTCGTACTGACAGATCAGGGCGATCAGATGCTGATTGACCGGGAAGAAGATTTTCTTGAATCTCAGGCCAGTGAGGATTGCAAGTAAAGGTGACGAATGTGTCCGGTTTGCCGAAACGACGAACAATACTCATTGCGTCTTGGTACAGCTGCTGCATATGCCGAGGGGAACCAATGAAGGATGATGGCAGGATAACGCGCCGTCCAACACTGGTCATATCATTGTCTCCAAGATGCACAGCGTCTACCACATTGCGATACAGGTCCGAACGCAAACGGTCTTGGTTACAGCGGATGAAGCTCAAACGATTGGACTCCATCTTTGCATAAACATCAGTGATATATTGCTGATACAGGTTGCCGAAACGATGAAGATCATGTCTGTTTGCATCACTGTCATTGCCGCGTATCATGAGCCGGAACTTGTACCAATCCATGACAGTGATTTTGCTGCCAGCGTCAATGCGAGCCTCAATCGTCCAGCCTTCATCTCCTATTACGAACACTTAATATGCAATGGAAATAACTCATGATGGAACTCAGGACAAAATCATTTTCTGTAAGTATACCTTGGGGGAAAAGGAGAACATAATGCATAGCATCATAAAAGCGATGCATTTCACTGATGTTTTGTAGCTGATTGGATCTCGTTCTTAGAACGATATCGCGATTGCCAACATCTGTACCATTATCATCGACGATCAAAATGCCGATTTCACCAGTAGTGGGGCGGTTGTAGCGGCGAGTATCGGGTACCCCTTCAGCCCTGATAACCATTCTCACATCCGCCATGCCTTTATTGTGAGCAATTTCGGCCATGTTGCGAAATGATGTCGCGAATAGGCTGATGCGGTGCATCATATCCTGCAAAATCTGTAGCGTTTCATTGATCAACGTAGCGTTTGTGACGGACTGTTGGGTTTGCAGCTCAGTCGACGGGTCGTGAACGTAGATTTGCGCGAAAGCGGGCCTTGTTGTGTTGTCGGCAGGCAAAATAGACCCGATTCAATGGTGGATACTACCGTGGATGCAGAAGTTGTACGCACCACCGATGGAGTTGGCTACTGTCTGATCAACGTGGACACCAAGCGAAGTAAAACTGAGGGAGTTGTTGTATGCGCGGATGTTTGTGCGGAATTGGGTGGAGGCCTCATCCGTGCCACGCAACAAACGGGAAATTTCAGGAGGGGTGGGGGAAAGGGGTGGCAATCGGACACTTCCTTGGTCACAGCATAGGCTAAATGCAGGTCGTACTTGGGAAGAGTTTGAGATGCGCTCTTGAATCCAAAGACGTGTATGGCAATTAGAGCATTCCCTGTCCATGCGACCAAAATAGTGCCGGGGAGGAATCACAGCTGCAACAGCACGGGCGATATTATGCATCTACATGAAGTAAAGGATCATTAATTGATATACTGAATGCTCAAGCTTCTAACAGCCGATGACTATATATCAACGAATAGCAAGTATAGCTGGTATAGATATGGTCACTAACGTTTTGAGCAGCCTGGTTTGCAGGATTGTTTGGGCACAATCGGTTGGTGGAGCGATGATGACCCTCTTGCCCACAGCTTGAACACACAGGAACGCGTTCTTCGGTTTCAATTCCAGCTTCATGTTCATTTTGCTGACGCATTTGCAACCGAGCGGGATTATGAAGACAGTTGCGGTGCGAAATGCGTTGATGGCCGGGCAAGCTGCATGAAGGGCAAATTGGAGTTGACATGTTTGTTGATTGAAGTGAAGATTAGAAGTGAGTTTTGAAATGCGAGAAGAGAGAAGAGCAGTATATAGTGCAGCTCTTGTTTCTTTGTTGCACACAATAACTATTATGATCTCAGCAGCAAAACTCTCTTTGAAAAGCACTTTTTGCTTATATTCTCAACGCTCAAGGTCATGTCAGGAAGTCAAAATGTCAGGATTAGAAGATTGAGATGGCGTGTCTAACAATGATATATGCCTAAAAAAGTAAAGATTACTGTACACTGTGTAAAATTATGTGTAATAAAGTCAAAGTAAATAGAGGTACTGCAGTAGAGATGGCTGAGAAAAAGGAGTAAGAGAAAGAACAGCACAATGTCAACTTCCTTTTTGATGTTGTTTATGTATGACAGGCATTTAGTAGCATCCGCACTTCGAATCGACCAGCTACTGCTGTCTTTAAATTATATGTGATGGTGTGTCTGTTCTATCCCCTCCGAACACTACCTCTCTAAATCCAAAATACACTTGTATCGCTTGTTTTCTTAAAACAATATATAATATATACGATTTTGGACTGTTTATTTATTGTATCAATAGAAAGTTACTTTTTGGTTTGCTTTGAAGTACATTGGTTTTCGTGAAATTCTGCCATTGCTTCATCTATCTCATCCATGACGTCTCTTGGATATAAGTATAAGTACTTGTAGTCGTCCGTTAAGCCTTCCTTAATCTTGCCTAGGTAAGCCTTACACATCGCCCTGTACTGCTCAACTTCTGCCAAGATTTCTTCATCGGATGGGCGTGGAGAGAATTCTGTGTGGCTTGCTGACATGGAGATGAATGTTTTGTGATAAAGAGAGAGAGAAAAAGTTTTGTGTAGCATTTAATATTTACACACTCTGTTGTGCTTACAGCTTTATTCTACGTCGGAGGTAAACAGTGAAGCCACATTTTGATCGTTTGAATGCTAAAAGACAATGCTGTAATGGTTACACGGTCGCTATGGCGACGAAAAAGCGTTATGGACAGATGGACATATCGAATGCATAAAGAGACTGTGAAGGAAAGAAAGGAGGAGGAGATTGAAAAGATTTCCTTTTTTGTGAGTTATAAATCGTAAAACTGAAGGATTTTAATAAATAGACTAGCGGTCCTTCCTCGCTTCGCTCGGATGAATGAGCCCCTCCGCTTCGCTCCGTGTCATTCAGCGGAAACGCGTCGCAAGGGGGTTCCCCCCCTTGACCCCCAGATTGGGGGCACGCCCCCCAAACCCCCCTATAGAGCGAGGTTGCATCAGTGTTTCGGCATTATATGCTTATTGTCTGTTCAAAAACAAAAGGAAGATCATTGTGTAGTGAGAAGTAGTCTACCATACGAAGTCGTCAAAGTTGGATACTTAACTATCTCCAATTTGGAATGCAATGCAAAAAGAAGTGCTGAAAAAAGATATTTTATTGATATTTATAAGAAGGTAAAAGAGGATAGGCGCCGTAAAGAATTAAAGAAGAACTTTATGGATAACAACATCTCGGATGTTTTAGCCTTGCTGACCTGCGATACTTGAGTTCTCGGGATCTAACATGATTCTGATGGAAGAAGGGGTGTGGACGCGCGACATGGCTACAAATAAAGTAGACTGTGGTTGAAAGGAGGCTCAGGCAAGTAGAGGCCGACAGTGCTAAAAGTTTGATCCTGTGCCTTATTGATGGTCATTGCAAATGCCAGGCGAACAGGGAATTGGGTGCGTTTGAAGAGAATGGGAGAGCGTGTTTGTGATGGTGTTAAAGTTATACGAGGGATCAAGACGATGTTGCCAGCATGAGTTCCAGTGGCTATCTCAGCTTCAAGCACATATCGTTGGAGAGAGCGTACAATCAGCCGTGTCTTATTGCAGAGTCCACTATGGGTGTGCAAGTTCCGCTTGGCACCAACAGCTCAGCACCATCACCAATGCAAAGTAAATATTGCATAGACTGGCCAAGCGCGTTTGCATCATCGGTGTTGGCAGCCTATTGTACGCGCATGTTGGTATCAAGGTGGTGGATGATGACGCTGGGCCGAATGGATGAACGATTTAGACACTGCTGTACGATTTGCGATCGCGATGCATTTGGTATCACAGGAAGGACCTAATACCAGGTTTGACGTAAATACTTTAACGTAAGTATTACCGCTCAATAGCAAAAGAATGCAAAGTAGAAGAGAGTATTCAATGTTGAGTACCTGGCAAAAGTCAACACCAAGGACCATAATTTTTCTACCAAATGGAACATCGGCAAGCGCGGGATCGTCATGTCTCATGAGATTTGGATACGCTTGTACGTATACGTTGATACTTGTATTGATACTTGTATCCAGCGTGTTTAAAGCGATGACACTTCTCATATGATGAAGGACGTGAAGTGAGCTTCATCTCGTGTTAATGAAGGTTATCCCCTTGAGTCTTTCCTCGATGCGATACCCGTCTACTCACATAGTCATACATTCATGTAGAACAAATTTTCTGATCTGGAGGAGCCACACATTTCGGCGCGTCATAAACGTGAGAGAGCAATCTGATTGGATAGATTGAACTGGCTCAAATGCCGTGTTCATTACTACTATATAACCGTGCGGCCGCAGCAATCATGAGGCTCTTGTGCCTCTTCGTCAACGTTTCTAAACCAAAGCTATTCAATGTGAGTGTCATTGGAATGGATTAGAGGATCGAAGAGTGTATGCTTATGTTGGTGAGTGAGAAGAGCGTATGAAACCGGTTGTGAGTATCTCAAAATCCGTTTATCTCACTTTCTTTCTTTTTGACACAAACCTTCTTCTCGTCTTAACCTGGTCCATCTCCCCCTCACGTTGGCTCTCAAAGCGCAGATGCAAGAGTAAGTACAATATGGAAAGTGTGAAGTGTACTTTGAGGTTTTGCATGTGGATGTGATATACGAAAGAAGATATGAATTTCGACGTGTCTAAAGAAGTGTGTGTACAGCATACAGTCGCTAATGTTATCCTCCTTTCTTCTCTGCTACTACTATAGGATTCTGACGTTTTGAAATGGTTGGTTCGGTTTGTTGTTTGCATCCCACCCTTAAACATAAGCAACAACTGTAAGTACGGTAGGGAATGAAATGTGAGGATGAGTTGGAGAGAAGTCGAGTGTCTGTTGGAGGTGCTGATGCCATGACGTGTCAGGAATAGCTGCATATTAAGAACAGCCTGCTCATGATCTTTCTTCTTTTCATTCTACTTCAGGTTTCGCTTTATGCTGGTTGGGTTAATTGTGTCCTGCGGACAAATAACAGATAGTAAGTATAAGCAAAAGGGGACTTGAAAATTGGTATGATAGGTGAGTAGGATGGCATGGGTGTTGGGGATGACGCGTCAAAGGTGTGCAGTGTGTACAGCAGCGTGACAGGAAAGGGCTCCTGACCATGACGTACGCAATATGGCAGTCTCTCAAAAAGTTTTCTTTCTCTCCTCCCCTTTCTTCTCTTATTCTTTTTTCAGAATTGGTCATCCCCTTCTTGCTTTTCCTCTCTCTAACTCAAGGCTCTCTTCCTCCAAGCCAAGGATGTCATAATAGTAAGTATCGCTGTGCTTGTGTTTGTCTTTGCGTGTTTGAAGAACCAGGAAGATGTCTGCCGTGACATGTCAAAAAGTGTATGCAGCTGCTCATAGATGTTTTCTTTTTTCTAATAGAGGATGACTTTGCGGTGATCTGTTTGAACTTGGATTGGCTTAGACCCCATCTCTCTCTGTCTATAACTTTGCTGTAAAACGACAAACAAATGTAAGTATAGGTGGATCCAGCTTGGGATGGAGGAGGATGGTAATGCCGTGTTAAAAAATAAAGATAGCACAGTGGGTGCAGCCCTCTAATAATCTTTTTTTTTATCCAGCTAGAAGAAGTGTTTCTGTTCTGGCTGCGATTCTCTGCTCTACACTGGCTGGGTGTTCGGTTCTCCTATGTCTCATCGTAGAAGTATAGGTAAGTATAGCACGATAGAATCTTGTGATGGTGGTTTGACAGTTTCCCATTAACTGTTCATCTCTTTCGTTTCTCGGAATGGCGATAGTGCATAGACACCTCCATGCTAGTCAAGATTGATGCTCCACTGTCATCCTGCTCCTAGAAGCCGACCTGTCAAGTAGTCCATCGGCAGTGGTCAAGATCTATCCATCCATCTGGACAGTGGCGTGTGCTTTTTGCTTTGACTTGGACCTGAGGAAGTCCTTAAAAGCCTCATCTTCTTATTGCTTATTTGTATATTTTATCCCCCCTCCCCTCCTCCCCTTGCTCTGACCCAGGAAGTCGTTAAAAGCGTCTATTGCGTTCTTTATATAGTTTATCCTTCTCCTCTCCCCTCCCCCTTTGCTTTCTTTCACAGTTCCTAGTAGCCTCTGTCTCGACCCATCTTTGGATGTTGCATCGTTTCACGCGAACAGCTGTTTTTTTACTCAGGCAGCCTCCGGGCGTAAGTCCTGCTTCATCTACAATTTCCCCGCGCCCACGGGTAAAAAGTGCGGCCGAGGTCCCCCATGAATTTGGGGAATGCTTTGCGTAAGTATTTACTTTCTCTTTTTCTGTCTGTGAATTTACATGGATGAGAGTTTCCTTTTTTGGATTTTTCAGCTAACTTTTAAAGATTTTAATAATAAAGATAATAAAGAGTGAAATTAATTTTTTGTTTAAAAAAATAATTTCTCAACCCCCGGGTTAATTCTCAACCATTATGTTTTGGAAAAACCAGGCTAGACCTTTAGGTCGACGCCCGACAGAATCTTTGATTCTAGAGCTTGACTAGAATAATAAAATATCCTAAATTTATAGTTTACTGTAAAACTTATAGATATTGTTTATTCGCCTAGTGTGTGAGATTATTAACCATTATGTTTTGGAAAAACCAGGCTAGACCTTTAGGTCGACGCCCAACAGAATCTTTGATTCTAGAGCTTGACTAGAATAATAAAATATCCTAAATTTATAGTTTACTGTAAAACTTATAGATATTGTTTATTCGCCTAGTGTGTGAGATGAGAAAGGCCTTGTGTCTTTCTATCTGTGTGGTGTAACACACAAACACACTTGTTCATATGAATAATATATAAACTTAGCTCCCGAAGGAAGCTTTTAACCCTTAAAGGGTAACTTTATATATAGTGGCGAATGGAATAAGCCATTAGGGGGGTAAACCCTAGTTTTATGTTTCTAGTAGAATTATAAATATGTATAAAATTATAAGTAATATAATTTTTAAGTATTTATTTTAAAGAGTGAAATTAATTTTTTGTTTAAAAAAATAATTTCCCAACCCCCAGGTTAATTCTCAACCCTAGGTTTATTCTCAACCATTATGTTTTGGAAAAACCAGGCTAGACCTTTAGGTCGACGCCCGACAGAATCTTTGATTCTAGAGCTTGACTAGATAATAAAATATCCTAAATTTACAGTTTACTGTAAAATTTATAAATATTATTTATTTGCCATAATCATTATAACCTCGACTGGTGCCCTAATTAGTATTTCAATGCAATATAAATAGTAGTTGGTATAGGAAAGATACACACCATTATCATTTGAATATTTAACATTAACTTTTTTTTGGTGCATTTTTCGAATGTGTCGCTCACATACAGATTTTGAAGAAAAATATAAATTACACTCTTCAATTCTACAAAGAACACTATAATGCTTTGTTGGCTGGGAAGTACCAGGCTCCATACTGTCACTATCTACACTAGATTTACTTACCAAATCACTACTGCTGCTACTATGTATGTTTGTATTGGTAGTTTTCTTATGTATAGGTGTATGTTGCGGACGGTAAGAAGATGACGATGATGAGGAAGGCAGAGCTGATTAGTGATGAGATGCTTAGGTAGATGGTGGTGTTGATGAGATAGCAGGAGCAGGACGTCTTTTGAAAACTACGTAGATGTAAAAAATTAGAGATTGTAAAAGAGTAAAATGACTATGGATACATACTTTTGCTTAGAGTACCCGGTTTGCGATTATCTGAAGTGTTTTGAAAGTTCGACGATTGAATTATTTTTAGTACGTAGAAAATGATAGTGTGAATACTCATATATAAATAAATAATAAGTTTACCTTGACTGGTATCTAAATGCTCTAAAATTGCAATTAACGACTTTTGGGCTGATCCTAACACCGGTTGCTGTGTATGTACAGTACTGGCCTATGGGGTCTAACTGGTAAGCCTTAATAACTATTTTGTTTTATAATATTATATATTTTTTATAAATTTCTTATAGTCGAAGTAATCCTTTTTAGCCGAAATAATATTTTTTATTGATTTTACTTTTTTTTTTAAAAATTGAATTTTTATTTATTATATTGAGTAGTGCTCAAAATATATATAATTATTATTATCAAAATTTGACATTATTCTAAGGTTATCAGATTTCCCGGATTGCTCTACTAGAGGTAAAAGATCGAATAAAACAATGAATACTACTAATTTTCAAGAACAATTACAATCAGAAGTTTATAAGTTGGTAGAAAACAAATGCATGTTTTTAAATATAGAATGGCCATATATACAAAATAAATTTAATCACAGAACAGAAATTAAAAAAACAAAAAATAATAAAATTGATATTATAAAAGATATTCTTTTAAAACAGTTGGGTTACATTCCTGTATTTTACTTTTTAAATATTTTATATAGAAATAGAGAATATCGTGGTCCTTATAAAGAAATTGAAAAGGGTTTAATTTTATTATACCATATTGTATCAGGTAAATCTGGAAATGATATGCATGAATTTATACTATATTCTACTTTTTATGATATATATAAATGTTTTTGGATTACTAATTATAATAATATTAATAAAGTTGTAAAAAAAGATTTAGATGAACTATTTTCAAATATTAAAATTCGTATTTTAGCAGCAAAAGTTAATAATCCACAAGGATTTAAAAATGTTACATTATTTCTTGATGGACATGATTCAAAAATTAAATATTATAATCCATCTGAATCATCCAAAACATTATATTCATATAAATTAAAAGGAAAAGGAATTAGAACACAAATTATGTCAGATATGAATAATTTGATCATATATGTATCAGATAGTGAAAAATGTGCTATAGGAAATGATGGTACAATGTTTTTGAATATGAAGCTCTATAAAAATAAGATATCAGAAGCAGATTGTATTGGTTTTGATGGAGGATATGATTCATTTATTGAAAAATTTATTGATCATGCTGATAATTATAATAGTAGTAATACATTTAATAATAGAAATTTTATGTATCCTATACGAAAAGAGCAAAATATAAATAGAAGTGTAACAGAATTAGATTATAATAAAAAATTTGGGTTATTTAGATCAGGAATAGAAAATCATTTTTCAGTTTTAGCATCTAAATTTGATCGTTTTAATAATAATAGAGCAGCAATTCAAATATCTGATATAAAATATTATAATTTACAATTAAGAGTATGTTGTATATTAAAAAATATATGGAAAATGGTAAATGATTATCAGATAGAAGTTCAACCACATCATATATTATGGTATAATGATGGTTTTGAATTTCCAACTAAAGAAACAAAATTAAATTATATTTTTAAGAATAAACAGTTAATTGATACTGAATATAATGAAATGTTAGATATACAAGAAAAATTTTTAAATACCAATATAGAAGATATAAATATGACATATGAAGAAGATGAAGTTATAAATAGAGAAGAAACAATAACTAAAAAAAGAAAGAAAAATAAAGACAAAGAAAAAGCAAATGAAGAAAATATATATGAAGTAGAAAAAATAATAGATCATGTGATAGATGAGAGAGGAAAGTTTGTATTTTATGTTAAATGGTTAGGTTATGATGATGAAGATAATACATGGATTAAAGAAAGTAATTTTAATACAAAAACTATTATAACTGATTATAAAAATTTGAATAACTTATAAATATAAAAAAAAGAAATCAAAAAAGGTAATAATGGATCCTAATAACTTTGCTCTTAATATAGATTATGATTTTGATTTTCATAAACTTAATACTTATGATGAAATTTTAAAATATATTGGTAGAAATTTATTAGCAAGATATATTGAAAATAAAAATAATAAGATTGAAAATTTTAAATGATACTATATATATAGAAGAAATTGGTATGAGAAATCATTGTGATTTTTATTATATTAATGTTAATATTTCTCTACCAACTTATTATGTAAAATTAACTGATAATTAATAAAATTTAATAATGAAAATCAAATATTTAAAATTCCTAATATAATTGCTTTTTCAAAAATTATTCAAACTATTTTATATGTAAATAAGGACTATGAAGATTATGCATATTATGTCATATTTAGAAATAACCGAATATAATGTACTGATAAAGCTCCATTTATTTATAGAGATGAAATAGTCAATAATTTATATTAATTAATAATTATCTATTACTTAGCAATAATTTTTTTATCAAAATAATGTCATTTTAGTCAACTGCTATAGTGACTATTTCCTTATTAAATAATATTAATAATATATTTATTTGATGAATAAAAATTATAGATTAAAAAAAATTATAATGGTTCAAATTAGCCGCCTATGCCCGGAACTTTCCTTTTTCCAAGGCAGATCGACGGGGAGCAACTAGCGGCTGGCATGTACATATACTAGAGATACTAGAACGAGCATTTCGTACTGGAGAGCTTGATTCTACAACCTTTCTCTTTTTCAACAAAGGAGGGGAAGCAGTCTTGGGAGCTAAAAAAAGAAGTACATTTTTATTTTCAGAGAAAGAGATGTAAAACGTAAAACAAAGTGAGAGAGAAACAATAATTACGAGAAGCAGCCTCTTAGGAATCATCCCAGCTAAAATACGAAGGAAGACTTTCCAAGGAGTTTCTACGTTCCAGACGAGGTGAACGGTTACCCTGATTAACAGACGCTCAATCCATAACAATTAATTTTACTGTAAACAGTAAATTAATTTTAGTTATTCCTTTTACAGTCAAGCTAAGCTGCGTCTAAGTATTCCTTGCTTAGAGGAGGGGATGCTCACTACCGTTCCGCTACTATAAGCTAAGGATCCTCATAGGAACCGAAGAACCGATCCAAAAGTCGGGTCGGGTCGGTTCTGGTCGGGCCGGTTCCATGGAAGAACCGAACCGGAACCGACTCGGTTCTCTTTGGTTGGAACTGAGGAACCGACTATAGATTCGTCGTGTCATTGCAACTAAATGCATTGACTGTGCAAGAATAATTGTTAATGGAGGGACGAGTGAAGTTGTGTTTTTCCGAGCATAGGTTTATTTATTTCTTCTAAGAAAAATCAATATGTTATATAACTTATATCTATCTATTAAAAAAAGAAAGGTTGTGAAATGTGTAGAGTAAAAGAAAGTATGAAAAAGAAAGTGCAAAGACAAGAGAAAAGGGACGGAGTTGGCAGGAACAAAGGAGAAAAGAGGAAAAGCCAAAATATATAAGGGTACCAGGAGTTCAAAAGCATTAACTTTTTTATGGTTTCCTCAGACAAACGATTGCGGGTGTACGGTAGCAAATGTCGAGCTGCCGAGAAAGAACGCTCAGAAGGAGTCGATGTTGCTGGCACCACCAAGTACTGTGCAGCCATGTTGCTTAAGTTCGGCCATTTCTGTGACTGGGACTCCCAGAAGATTAGCTCTGTGTGCTTGCCTGCTTCCACCATTGGCATCATCGGTTGTTCGCCAATATATTCCTCTAATTCGTCTTAGCTTCGGTCGATCTGGTACAACGCATACATCTCCTACAGCTGCTCGCTCACTTCGATATCGACATCCGCGCGATCCTTGAACGTCGACCAGGTATCCCGGACAATTTGCTGGCTATACTCCTGCTATTCCCTTTCCCAGCCGCTCTTAGCCCACCAGACAAACTTCAGGCTAGGATCCATTGCAGTGGCGCACGCATAAACGTTGGACGTGTCAGTCTTGCCGTAATACTTTCGCAGCTTAACGAGACCGACTTCCGCTGCTTCGCACAGGTCGATGGGTGTGGATGGGCTGGTCTTATAGTCCTCAAGCCTGTCCATCAGATGGTTATAGCAAAGGATGGTGAGGTTGATGGTGGCATGCGACTTGCTGGCTGACAACCTCTTGGTCACTTTCTCGAACGGCTCAAGGAGAGCACGGATCTGCTTCAGGCGCTCCCATTCTTGTGCAGTCAACCTATACTGTGCCAGCGCCTCAGTGCACATTGCGTTGTAGCCAGCCTCGACCGCGATAGCCCGCGTGATCATTTCAAACGTCGAATTCCAACGAGTACGGACATCAGGAATGAGCTTGAGTTTGGGACAGCCTTCGTTGTTCAAGGTACGCAGGAACTTCTGTAAGCGTTGCGGTGACGATCTAAGGTAATAGATCAAAACCTGTTAATCACTTGAAAAATAGTTTAATGCTTAATTAACTGATGACTACCTTATCTTGGTAACGCCTCTTCGTAGTTTGACCAGCACATTAGAGTTGGTAGGCATTTGTTCTTCGTCGTCGTCAACGATTTCTTCTTCTGGTGCCTGTGCTGAAAGACCAACTCACAGGATATCCTGAACTGCCAAGTTAAGGACGTGTCCAACACAAGGGATATGATGGATGTCTTTGCGGAATGGCCTTGGTTTTATAAGTTGTTGGTGAGTACATAGTTTTTTATGAGTATCTTGGCAAAGCAGCATAATCCCAGTAACTTACCAATCTTTCTCTTTCGCGCGTCGTTCGATTACGGTCATCATCTTGGTCATATTCGATGCGTTGTCACTCGTAATTGTGAAAAGCCTCGAACAAAGATCGAACTCATCTAAGACTTTCAAGAAGGCGTCGGCAAGGTTCTCTCCAGTATGTGAACCTTCCAAAGGCTGGAACCCTAGGCGAACTTCTTGCAGAGTCCACGTCGATCTGCACATCCAGTGTGCTGTCACACCAAGAAATTCTTGCCGGAATGGGCTGGTCCAGCTGTCGACGGTGCAAGAAATTTTTGGCACGCTCTTGAGCAAGGCGGCGGTTTGTTCTTTGGCTCTGACGTATTCTTCGTCCAGCTATTTCAGTGAAAGTTAAGTATATGTCTGAATCCTTGTTTAACAAAACATGAAACGAAGTTTACCTTTCTCGACATACTGTCAGCATTCAAAAGCTTGACGGATTCTTGCGTAGGTGCTGATTGTGCCATGTAGAACAACTCCTGCAATTCTTCGCTTTCGGCCAAAGTAAATGGGAGCTTGCTCTTGACCAAAAATTTGACGAATTGTCGTTGGAAGGCGCCCTTTTCAAACGTACGCTTACGCTTAAATTCGACATGCTGGTCCATTGGGCCGGCTTGGCGCTTGTTCCCCTGAACGTGCGGACCAGTTGTTTGCGTGATTCGATGGACATTCTTCAGGTGCTTCACAAGCCCAGACGTATTACCTTGCTTTGCGTCGTACACCTTGTTGCAACCAGGCCGCTGGCACTTGATTTTCAGTTGACCGTTGATAGAGACGCGTTTGCCGTATTCATGAGTGAGAACCCAGCTGCTTACTGACTGCTTTTCTTTACCGCTCGTGTCAATGTTCGCGCCGTTACCGGCAAGCTATGTGATTTCGTAGTGGTCGATCATGGAAGCGGAATCATCGAAGCACTCTTCATCAGTGTCCATTACATGCGAACCAACTGACGCCATGGAGACGTTGGATTGATCACGGGCTAGGGAAGGAGGAACAAAACTTGATAACGAACGACTTGTGTTGGATAAGGACGAATTACGGCTGGACTCTCTCTATAAAATGGTACTATCATCAGCTGGTTGCAGGTGATATTGCATATGATGGAGTATCCTAGATTAATCTTACGCGATGAGAAAGAGCACCATGAGCGTCGTCAGAGCTGGAGCCAACTGAGTAGTTTGGGTAGGTCATTGCGTTGGATGTGATATAAAAAGGTACGGATATAGAGTAGAATAGTTCAAGCTGTATGTAAGTAAATAGTTGAGTTATTTTGCCCAAAAATAAAGTTGTTGCTTTTATACTTTCCATGACGCGTTGAGGATAATGATACCAAACGGCAGCTTCTCTTCAAATAGTGCTAAGTAATACCTCGCCTGTCATTTCGTAAAAGGAAGTTTTTAGAAGTCAGCAGCATGCTGAGCTGTACCACTGCTGAGTGCGCGATTTTTGCTTTCAGTGTTCTTCCTTTAATCGTTCGTGTCCATTCATTACTAGCAGTATAAGTATAATTAGCACTGCTGAGCACGCAGCGTTTAATGCTGCGAACCAAACCAAAGGCACGTCAAAATTCTCTTCTCAGCAATCTGTACATACGTCATTACACAATTGATACAGCAATCTTTTTTCCGGCATTCTCTGAAATTCCCCCACCAGATCAGCGATTAAAACACATTTCATACTTTAATTCAACAATCAACCACGCACGGTCATACTGTATATCCACAATTGAAATAAAACACATTTTCTATTCACAAATTTCGCTATGCACTACAATAATTACGCCTTCCCTTCGATTCACGCGATTATCATTGTAATCTTGTGTAATTCCATCCCTCTTGAAATTGTAGTTGAAGAACTCGGTTCTAATCTCGGTTCTCGGGTCGGTTCTCGGGCCGGGTCGAGTCGGTTCTGATGTACATTGTACTCGGGACGGTTCTGGCAGAGAACCGTCCCAGCCCAGCCCATGAGGACCCTTACTATAAGCTTTGAATTAAACATAATTAAACAGTTTAAACAAGTTTATACAAAACCTAAACGTATTATAAGAATTAAAAAAAAATATAAAAATATCTTAAACATTTGAAAAATAAAAAAAATTATAGTATAATTTTTTATTTTTTTCTTAAATATGTTTAAACAATTATATATATTTAACTAATAAAACCTTTTTTAAACAACTACTAAGAATTAATACCCTAATGGCTCATTCCATTCGCCACTATATATAAAGTTACCCTTTCAGGGCTAAAAGCTTCCCTCGGGAGCTAACTTTATATATTATTCAAACTTAGGAGGCTCCTGAGATTAAGGAGGCTCCTAATAAATAAAGGTATATAGTGCTATTGGTACACCAACACCACATACCAACACCCCCCTCCCTACACGGCCCTATCCTCGCTACCGCTGTGGAGGTTAACCCTTAGTTGCTGTTTTTCATGTGAATAAAGACTTGAAATTTATTTAATGATTGGGAATCAGGCGTCCTACTATTAGTTGTCTAGCTGTTAGTTGTTTATTGATTTTGTTATAGTTAATAAGCCTGTCCTAACCGGTATAGCCATTAATAGCTGATATAATTTTAATCAGAATTATCACTTGATTCATATTCATCGTTATGGAGGCTAGGTTACATCTAAATAATTTCCTCCAAATCTATAGGGTTCAATAGTATCGGATTCTATACATTTTTACAAACTTATCTAAGTTCATATATTTAATAACAAAAATAAATGATTTATTTACAAGTGATTATTTTATATATTTAAATATGAATAATACTATATGTAATCATAAATTTATGAAAGGAAAGAAAGGAGTGTTTTGTTGTTTCTTAAAATACATCATGACAGAATTTCTTAAAATATGTCATAACAGAGATAAATATATTAATATACTAACCAGGCATAGGCTACTATTAATGAGCGGCTATACAAGCGCGTATTTGAAAAGGTGTTGAAGGACTGTGACAAGAATGACGTATGTAGAGGGTTAATTATTAATAAAAACAAAAACAATTATTTTATTTTTATTTTTCTTTAAGTCCTAGAAAATATAAATCTTTGATTTATATTTAGCGACTAAAAGGAGCTATAAACCGGGGGTTTATCCCCCTTTAAGTCTTTTTATTAAATAAAAAAAAGAATTTATTCTTTTTAGTGAAACGAAGTTTCACTCTTTTTAATAAATTAAAAAGTAAGAAGCAAGGCTTCGCCTCAAAAATTGTAAATTTTTGATTTAAAAAAAGACTTGAAGGGTCTAAAGACCCGAAAAGTATTAGCTTCGCTAAAATAAAATAAATTTTATTTTTTGGACTTAAAGAAAAATAAAATAAAAGAAATAGTTATAATAAAATAACCTAATTTTCTATAATTATAAGTTATTTTTCTATTTATACTTTTTTTAATTTCCTTAATTTGAAATATATTAACAATTATTATAATTATAATATAAAATGATATATCCAAAAAATAAAGACATGTTTTTTTACAACTTTTTTTTAAAGTATTTGGCACATCGCAAATTAATAAATGAAATAAACAGGTACATCAAGAAATTTTTAAATGTATACATGCCAAGACATACATACATAATTGATTTTATAAAAATTATTTTAGTTACACCAACTTATTATGGCTATTCATCCAATTAGTACTAGTAAACCAGAGTATAATCATTATAACCTCGACCGGTCCCCTCATCCTAGTAGTTGAGAATCTTCAAAAATTGAATCTTTCATTTATAAATAAAATAAAATACCAAGAAATATAATATTAATTATGGCTGCTTTAAATGACTATCTCCCCATTAATCATATAGTTCTCAAGAAAAACTTATGCAATGAACTTGATACTTTTATAGAATATGAGCTAGAAGAATATGTTCGAAAATATGCTAAAACAAAGTTTAATAAAAAAATTAGTAATTTATTCTCAAATAATTATTTCCTTTATCTATTTATAAATAAGGATTACTGTACACATATGTATAAGAAATTAAAATATGAAGGGCATTTCTGTACTAATAAAATAAGAACAATAGGGTCAAAAAAAGATTATCTTTGTTGTAAACATTCAAAAAAATATATGCCTAAAAAAAGAAATAAACAAAAAAAATAAAAGCGATAATATAAAAGGTTCATTTGAACCTCTTGAGGTTCAACAAAACATAAATGTTCTGCTAGACGAACCTTTAGATAGATATAAAGATAAAAGTAGAAAAAATTAATAAGATAAAATAAAAATAATTCTAGGAAACCCATTATATTTTTCATTTGTAGATATCCTTCCCTAATTAAAATGAATTGCAATAATTTATATATTATATATTATTAGATATATATAAAAGCCAGACAAACCAAGGCAAACTTTCTTATATATTAGGGGGAGACTATGCCATTTGTATTTATATTCCTTGTTAGGTCTAAAAATCTATACGGAATAGTAACGGAATACAACTTTTTTTAGGTATTTTAAAGAATTTAATAGTATTAAAAGATATTTATACATAGTTATTTATTTGTTCTTATTTGAAAATAATAATTTAATATTTCTTTAATAATTATAAAAATAAAAGTGGAAAATATTTTTGTTTTTTAACATATTTGTTTTAATTTATTATAACAATAATGATTTTATAATATTTTGTAAAATTGATATATTTTCTCAAACACTAGCATAATGATCATCCCTCAGTTCCAAGGTTCCAGGGGGTTAACCTATAGTTGTTATTTTATATGAAAACTAAAAGTTGAGAATTATTTAAGGGTTGAAAAATATTCTAGTGGTTGAGATTTTTTTTAAACATTTTATTTTTAAAATGATAAAAATTGAATTTTTAAAATATAAAAAAAATAACATCTGGAAAAAGGAATACCATTGAAATAAATCCAAAGACAACATGACCGTATTAAATGAATTCTTACCTATTAACCATATTAACCTAAGAATCAATTTATGTAATGATTTAACTACATTTATGCAGTCAGAATTTGACCATTTTATGGAAAAAAATATACTTGAAAAAATAATAAAAAAAATAACAAAAAAAAACAAAAGATATATTTTCTGAAAATCATTTTCTTTATTTATCTATGAATAACAATTTTTGTACGCATATATTCAAAAAAGGCAAATATAAGGGTCATTTTTGTGCTAAACGGATAAGAACAAATCTTCTTGAAGGGGTTAAACAAGATTATCTATGCTGTAAACATTCTAAGAATAATATACAGGATTTTTCCTTATAATTGGTGGTGCTTTTTTTCTCATGATGGCGGGGTTCTTTTCTTACTATGGCGTTTGGGGGTCTGTTGATTAGCGGTGTGTTTTTTGTAATTGGTAGAAGCTGAAAATTACAATGGCGGCCTGTTTTTTGTGATTAGCATAAGGTGAGAATTACAATGGCGGTGTAATTTCAACAGATGGCGCCTCAAAATCACCTGTTGATATAACATAGGTGCACCATTACCAAACTTCGACTTTAATATACGATAGATGTTCCATACCAGACTTCAACTTCAAAACTACACGGACGCCGAACAATAATAATCCATTCCAAATTTAAAATGTTTGAATGTTTATACGGTTATTTATTATTACGGCGGCGTCGTTCCATTGTAATATGTTTTCCTGCGGTGGAACGACGCATTCCTGCTTTTTCTGCTGTAGCAGCTATCGTCATCTTTTCCTCAAAATATAGCTGGAAAAGGTTCGTCTTCGTTGCTTAGGTGACGATATCCCTTGTTCTTGGTTGCTCTAGGCCTTCCAAAACTTGAGATTAGACCAGATGGCCTTATAGAAATATTTCATGAATAATTCCGTGTATAGTTGAGACAACATGCATTTCGGGAATAAATTATACTTGGAACTTACCAAGATCCATCTGGGTTATCCATGATAGGATCCACTGGAAATGCCATCTGGGAATTGGGGTCCAAATCTAGGATCGTTTGATGAAAGGGATCGTATATGTCAGTGTCAAAGTCAGGGAAAATATAAAGTGGTATATTGGGATCCATGATGTTTTAAGATGTAGTACATTGAGTCTGTTTCTTTTCATTCATGTTTAAATACTTTTATTTGGACTGGTCAGGTTGGTGCAACTCTGGATTTTTGTGAACTCCAAAAGTTTCTCCGGATCGGCAATTTCTCACTTTACTGCCTCTGCATATGCTTTTGTTTCTCTAAACTGCTTGGCCCATCGATGCATTGTAGCTTTTGGAACAATCGTTCTGTCATATCCTTTATTCTCGATTGCGCATCGTATTATTGCCTCCTTGATTTCCGGATTCTCTTTGTCCCATTTCGTCTGCTTTCGTTTCCAGATTTCTTTTAATCTTGCAATTTCTTCTAGCTTTCGGATTTCCAAGACCGAAGGAAGTTCATTGGATGGTTCATATTCTTCCCCTGCTCGCATTGCATTTAAGGTTCTAATAAATTCCTCTATCAAAGCTTTAGAAAACTGTAATAACGATTGTACAAGCAAGCATACCAATGTATGGATCTTCTCCCTCAGCGACATCAATGGTTTCATGTATTTCTTTGTCGGTAAGAGCCAGGTTGTCCATAAGAAATGTTGTTTGGTTTGAATAGGGAGTCTGTAACAAAGGCGGTAAGGTCCCCATATTATATTAAAGAAATAGTATAGGCACAATGTTGCACACAAGAGATTTTTTGAGTTGATTCACCGATGGGATAAGTCATGGTCAGTAGAATGAGCACTATGTTGGCCCTACGATTGGGACATGTCATGGTCGAGCGAAGAAATAGCATAGGCACAATGTTGCACACAAGAGATTTTTTGAGTTGATTTACCGATGGGATAAGTCATGGTCGGTAGAATGAGCACTATGTTGGCCCTATAATCGAGATATGTCATGTTCGATCGAAGAAATGGCACAGGCACACAAGAGATTTTGGGTTCCAGTCCACTTTTTCTCGGTCCATTCCACCAACGGGATAAGTCTTGGTCGGTAAAACAAACACTATGTTGGCCCTACGATTGGGACATGTCACGGTCGAGCGAAGAAATAGCATAGGCACAATGTTGCACACAAGAGATTTTTTGAGTTTTGATTCACCGATGGGATAAGTCATGATCAGTAGAATGAACACTATGTTGGCCCTACATTTGGGACATGTCATAGTCGAGCGAAGAAACAGCATAGGCACAATGTTGCACACAAGAGATTTTTTGAGTTTTGATTCACCGATAGGATAAGTCATGGTCGGTAAATTAAACACTATATTGGCCCTACGATTGGGACATGTCATGGTCGAGCGAAGAAATAGCATAGGCACAATGTTGCACACAAGAGATTTTTTAAGTTGATTCACCGATGGGATAAGTCATGGTCGGTAGAATGAGCACTATGTTGGCCCTACAATCGAGATATGTCATGGTCGAGCGAAGAAACAGCATAGGCACATTTTGTTCCACATGAGACGGTAATCAGGACGAGATCCGTTCCTTGCTGTGCCTATGCTGTTTCTTCGCTCGACCATGACATGTCCCAAATGTAGGGCCAACATAGTGTTTAATTTACCGACCATGACTTATCCCATCGGTGAATCAAAACTCAAAGAATCTCTTGTGCACAACAATGTGCCTATGCTGTTTCTTCGCTCGACTATGACATGTCCCAAATGTAGGGCCAACATAGTGCTTGTTTTACCGACCATGACTTATCCCGTTGGTGGAATGGACCGAGAAAAAGTGGACTGGAACCCAAAATCTCTTGTGTGCCTGTGCCATTTCTTCGATCGAACATGACATATCTCGATTATAGGGCCAACATAGTGCTCATTCTACCGACCATGACTTATCCCATCGGTGAATCAACTTAAAAAATCTCTTGTGTGCAACATTGTGCCTATGCTATTTCTTCGCTCGACCATGACATGTCCCAATCGTAGGGCCAACATAGTGTTTAATTTACCGACCATGACTTATCCTATCGGTGAATCAAAACTCAAAAAATCTCTTGTGTGCAACATTGTGCCTATGCTGTTTCTTCGCTCGACCATGACATGTCCCAATCGTAGGGCCAACATAGTGTTTAATTTACCGACCATGACTTATCCTATCGGTGAATCAAAACTCAAAAAATCTCTTGTGTGCAACATTGTGCCTATGCTGTTTCTTCGCTCGACTATGACATGTCCCAAATGTAGGGCCAACATAGTGTTCATTCTACTGATCATGACTTATCCCATCTGTGAATCAAAACTCAAAAAATCTCTTGTGTGCAACATTGTGCCTATGCTATTTCTTCGCTCGACCATGACATGTCCCAATCGTAGGGCCAACATAGTGTTTGTTTTACCGACCATGACTTATCCCGTTGGTGGAATGGACCGAGAAAAAGTGGACTGGAACCCAAAATCTCTTGTGTGCCTGTGCCATTTCTTCGATCGAACATGACATATCTCGATTATAGGGCCAACATAGTGCTCATTCTACCGACCATGACTTATCCCATCGGTAAATCAACTCAAAAAATCTCTTGTGTGCAACAATGTGCCTATGCTATTTCTTCGCTCGACCATGACATGTCCCAATTGTAGAACCGGAAAAAGTAGCTTGGAGTGGCTATAAGCTGTACTATTTTGTTTGTGCCTGAGTTTTATACATCCGTAAAACGTGAACCAAAAAGTAAATAAGCCGAAGTCAAATAACATTTTTCGAAATCATTCAAAACATAATACACAATGACCTTGGACACCCATACCACTATGAACACCGAAGATCTGGACTATTACGAAGACGAGGTTGAGATGCAAGAACGAGATGCCATGGAATTCGATATGGCGCTACCATTCGCTGAGGCTGATGAAGAATTACAACTACCACTACCACCGCCATACTCCCCACCAGCATCAACTCCAACAACAACATCAACAACAACATCAGCAGCATCAACATCACCATCAACATCAGCAGCATCACCATCACCATCATCAGCAGCACCACCATCACCATCACCATTACCACGACAACAACGTCGGCAACGTCGACAATACACCAAGGATGATATTGTTTCTGTCCTTCGTGCTTACTTGCGGGAAGGACGTACCATGGAAGAATCTGCGAGAAGGGGTGACATGCCGAGGACAACAGCCGCCAGGCTCATCCGCACGTATCGCCCCCAAATGCCTCCACGACCAGCTCTAGTCCGTCCTCGTCAAGCAAGCATGATCAACCAAGTTGATGATGATATTTTGACGACTACCTTACAATAATAAATACAAATTTTATCTTGCTGGGATTTTCTTGGTTTAATAGTAAAATAGAGTAAACATGTTTATAATTATGATTATGCTGAAAATATAGCATTCACTGTGTTACGCGGTACAGCTGCGCTTTGTCCTGTCTCATCTTCTTTGTCACTTCCATGAAAAAGCTTCAACTTCGTGTTACCAAACACGTATATTGCGGCAAAAAAAAGTATAAAACCAGTACAGCTTTTCTGCTGCAGCTTGTGCTTACATTTCGTTCAAGATCTTTACTCAACTATTACCATGTTATCTATTGAAAACCCGATACTCCCATACGATACCGACGTTGATATCCATGAAGATGAGATGGAAGTAGACGATGTGTATGAAATTGTGTCCGACGAGTGTAGTAGTTTTACTGGTGGTGTCCAATCACTTGTATCAATGACCAAGAGGAAAAATATACCACAGGTACCTAATTAAAATCTTCTTGTTTTACGAGTTTTTTGTTATTAACTGATGGTCGTTAATATGATAGGCATGTTCCACATCAATGTTAACGGATCCTCCAACGCCCACTTCAACCGTCACCGTAGCCACCCAAAAAGCAACAGTGAAAAAGGTCAAGGGAAGACCTCGCAAAAACATTCAGCAAGAAAACATTGTTCCAAAAAGTATGTGACTTATTATTGCTAAAACTTCAGTTGCTTTCAATATCTAACCTTGAACTCTAAATCCATAGGGGCTCATCGAGTGTATCGAGATTCAGAAATAATCTAACTTATCGACAGAATTCAAAACATTACCTTAAACGCTGCAGAAGCTGGACGCGACCTCTTGATCCCTGAACGAACTGCACAGAGATACTGGAAACGCTTTGCTGATGGTGAACCGTATCTTCTAAGCACAATGGGCAAATCTCCCGGTCCCCCACCGACGTTAACACCAGAACATACCACATTCTTCCAGGCTTATTATGACACCAAGTCAGACGCGACCCTGAAAGAGGCACAGCAATCCCTTGTCGATCGATTCGGTATCAACATCACCCAAAGCGGCCTACAAAAGCATCTTGTGAGCAAATGTGGGCTTACCATGAAGAAGCTGGAACGGATTTCCGAATATCGCAACTCGGATGAAACGGTCGCCTCCCGCATGAATTGGGCGCATGCGTTCGAAGCCAGTGGCATGGACTACTACAAGTGTATCTTTATTGACGAAGCTGGTTTTAATATGCACATTAAGCGTAATTTTGGTCGTTCGCGTCGAGGTGCTCCAGCCAGGGCTTTGGTTTCGAGGTCCCGTGGTGTGAATATGACGATCTTGGGAGCGATAACTGGTGAAGGCGTGGTCAACCTCAGCCTTAGAAGACCACAGGCAGTTGTTGGCTCGAAAAAACGCAAACTCCGCGATGGCGAGGAAAAGGTTGTGGGCAAGATCGGTACGCGGGCAGAGCACTATATCAAGTTTTTGGAGGTGCTCATGGAAGTATTGAAGGAAAATAACATGGGAGGAAGAACTTATGTAATGGATAATGCCACTATCCGTCCAAGATCTAAGCATTTCTTCCAACCACCTTGCGTTTCTCGGGGAGCGTTCAGCTTTTCTGGAGCATACACGTTGCGCTTCTATATATTTAGTCTTCAGCCTTCAACTTTCCAGGAATTGTTCAATATCAGTACATTAAAATGCGCCACGATTTGAGACGAACAGCTTATACAAGATGGTGAAATAGTCAAGTAATTTGGTTGTTGACGTCATGCATACAAACAATGACTTCTCATGCTCGAGCAAGGGGTCTAAAAAATTAGACACTCTTACAAGCGAGTCAGTCACATCTCTCGATTATGAATCTATGCATAAGCATTTTTGCATTTAACTTGTTTATATCTGAGAGCATTGACGTTGTGACCATATAGTTTGGGACCAGAGTTTTAGTAAGAATGTTATCAGCGTAAAAAAAATAAGAAGAGAAAGTGGTGGCACGAACATGTTGTTGAAAAAATGATCCGGATAGCGACTGCCATTTCTCCTCCTTCTCGACCATCATCCTTCAAGAGTAAAAGCATTCTTGTAGTTTCGCAGCTCTATGAATCTATGCGGTCTATTAACAAGTGCTCTCGTATCTGGAAGAAAAATATACCTTTGTTTTACGCCGCCATTTCTGTGGCTGCTTACAAATGAGAATACAGCCGTAAGCGGAGGAGATGAGATGGCTCGGTTGTTACGCGCTTAATACAATTTACTGATGAAGAATCATATATGCGTAAGTAAAATCACGCGTATAATAATATTATTATTGCACTGTTTACTCATACATTCTTTAACACCTCGTGCCACGCCAACTCTTACCAACAAAAGTAAGCTGACTGATGCAATTGGCAATCTGCATTGTATATGTGTATATGTGTATAGCACGTGTGCCACATAAATTATTCATGCAGGTTACGCGACAGAGATAATGCGAGGATGATAACTAAACTGATAAAAGGGTCATTCTTCGCCTGTAAGCGCGAGGGAGAAGTAACACAAGCTCAAACGCCATTGACAAGGTGTATTCCGTTTACGAAAAACGAATGGTCAAGAGGAAAGTGGTACTTTTTGAAACCGGAGAGTAGCGGGAAAAAAGGCATCCTACTTGCAATACCAGCGCGTTATAAAATATCGTATAAACCTTTTTGAACCAAGCTTTGACAACGCGAGTCCGCAGCAGTCGGTCAGGTCAAGCTTGACTTGAAGTCAAGCGTGTCTCAATTGCTGCCGTTGATGGCCATTTGTTTCAAACGAATCGTGCATCGCAGAACTGAAAAACACGGATGCCAACCTCGTTTCTTTCTTTTAAGAACAATAGCAGGGTCTGTGCGTAGAGAGCACGGTGTCAAAGAGTTGCCACCGCTTTATATGCACTTATAAAAGATCCTAGATCTCAATCAGTACATTCACAAACAAAGTACAAAAGTACATCACAAGGTCGATCAGTACGCGAGAGATTTTTCTTTGTGAAATGGGACGTCATTACCCAACGAAAGATTAACTTTCCGTTAT